>NC_067120.1:27166823-27327002 GCF_021347895.1 Acanthochromis polyacanthus | reverse complement strand
TGCTTTCCATTAGACCCTCCAGGAAAACGTGGGCTAAAATCCTTGATTATGCAAATAAATATGCGGGGTTTTTATGCCATTTTATGTGGGGAAATTGTGGAAAGTTGCTAAGTATGCGAATAGTTGTGAAATATGCAAAAATATGCGCGATTCATCTGCCGTCTGGCTGCGGAGGGATGTGTCCTCTAATCAGACAGTGGGACTGCTGCGGGGTTACAGGTCTGACAGCCTGTGCTTTGGGAGGGAGAGAAGCTCACAGCAGCACCTGCTGCTTGTTGAAGACAGTAGCTGCAGAATGATCTGAGTTTTCCTGTCAGTCTCCAAAATGGCAGAAAAAGTCATTAGATTTGTGGCTAGTCGCTTTTGACAAAAAAAGTCGCTAGGACGCTTTGGAAAGTCACTAGATTTAGCGAGAAAGTCGCTAAGTTGGCAACACTGGCACTGCACTCCGCATCAGCTCATGCTTCTAGTGTGTGTGTGAATGCCCGAACTGATGACGTCAAGCCGGACGTCACATAAAAACTCGCTCACAACTCCATTTATATTGGTTATAGTTTTCTCATTTTATGCGGAAATTGTGAAATCAAGCAGGACCCGCATATTTCTCTTTTTTTGTGGAAATGTGAGATTTTTGCGGGAATTATGCGCTATTTTGCGGGGATTATGCGGCCTTTTGGGAAATAATTGATCAGTGGCATTTTGGTGATTAATGCGGGAATTCATGCGATCGCATAATCGCGTTTTTCTGGAGGGTCTATTTCATGGAGCTGCACCCCTATGTTGGAGGCACCTCGGGACAGGTTTAAGCATTGTGACATCATCACTGAGTGTAAGGCTGCAGGTCAGGGGCCTCATTTATAAAACCTTGCGTAGGATCCATACTAAAGTTTGCGTACGCCGATAATACGTAAAGGGCGTATGCCCTTCGCCCCTGATTTATAAAACTTTGCGTAAGCACAGCTGCATGCAATTTCTTGATAAATCAGACACCAGCTGGAAGATTGCACAGGTGGATCCACCTCACATTCCGCCCACAACACACCCACATTTTACCATGAATGGTTAATGCAAAGTAACTCATGAATGTATCTGTATATAAATAAGCTGCGGGATCCACGACATTTCACGCAGCACCGGCCGGCAGTCTTTTCACTGCTGTGCGTCAGGATGAATGAATCATGTGTTGACCCAGGCTACCCTGCCACTAAATTTGTTATGATCATGTCCGATGTACAAATAATTTGTAAACTGATTGAATGTACATTTTTCGGTTCACATAGACAAATTCATTTTCACTCGGGGGTTGTGGTGTGAAGCCTGCGTGCCTGTACAGGGCTGATGGTTGGACATTCATCCCATTCGGCCGCATATGGATAAACAAAATTCTTTACTTTTTTTTCCCTTTTTACTGTGATAGTTGCATTGAAGAGTGACAGGAAATGGGGAGAAGAGTAGGGGGAAGACATGCATAAAAGTGCCGCGGGGAGGAATCGAAGCCGGGCCACTGCGTCAGAGACCACCCCTGCAAATGGGTCTTCTGCTTTCCCCGATGATCCATACGGGCGCCGGGTGATCAGTAAACACAATTATTTAATAAAGATCACCGCACCGGCTCCAGATGTGGACCGGCCCTTCGGTCAAACGACCGAATGAAATAACGTTCAATCCGCCCCTGTTGATATATGAACATAGTTCTGCAAATACAGTCGTCGGCCGAATGACGCACTATAGGAACATCGACAACAATGAGGGTTTATGATTATCCGGCTCTACAAGTCTTATATGTGATAACAATAAAGGTTTGAGATCAATCTGGTTTCAATTTGCCACTTCACCCTCCGGCACTGCAGTTCCCTCTTTCTCCAAAATGTGCTTAAGCAAGCATCAAAGTTGGCGCACCGGTGCGCACATTCTCACGCCAAGTTTGTTTTAGAAATCACAACGAACACAGCGTACGCCACTTTCTACGCAAAGTTTGTGATTTACGCCCTGTTTTGTGCGTAAGGAAGCATCAAGAATCAAGGTTGGTGCACTGGTGCGCACATTCTCACGCCAAGTTTGTTTTTATAAATCACAACCTTTGCGTAGAAAGTGGCGTACGCCACTTTCTAGCCCTGTTTTGTGCGTACGCAAGCTTTATAAATGAGGCCCCAGGTCATTCTGTAAAGCATCTTGAGACAATTTGACTGTAATTGGTGCTACATAATTAAAACTGAATTGAATTACAAATCAACCTCAGTGGTCTTATTACACTTCTTCCTATGGGGACCAAGCCATGTCAGGATACTTCAGTCTGATAAAACATCCACTTCATGATGGTTGGAGAGAAAGAAATCATTAGGATTCATTTTCTGGGGATCATGGATGTCTCTGCTAAACTGTTCAAAGCTCCTGAACCATACAGGTGAAAGAAAAGCCCATGTTTGGTGTTGTAAGTTGTTAGGGCACCACATGCTGCAGATGTTCTGCAAGCATCTGCAACTCCCCATGGAGCATCCACATTAGAGTCTCTCTGTCTAGCAGGTAGAGAGCTCTACAGATACTGACATGGCTGGTTGACCTGTTGACTCCCCTCACAAATGAATTAGATATGCTGCTGTTCAAAGGTTTGGGGTAACTCAGGCAATGTCATGTATTCCATGAAAATTCATACTTTAATTCATGTGCTAACATAATTGCACAAGGGATTTCTAATCATCAGTTAGCCTTTCAACATGATTGGCTACCACAATGTACCATGAGAACACAGGAGTGATGCTTATCTTCACTGAAAAAAAGGTTCTTCTTTTAAAAATAAAGACATTTCTAAGTAACCCCAAACTTTTGAACAGTCGTGTGTAACAGCACAACCCAGTACTGTGCCTGGTTATGATTTCATAGGTGATAGTGCTTTGCTTTTAATGTTTATTTTGCATTAAATTGGAATAATTACCTTAGTATAGGATCACACTGTTAGTTAACAGCTATGCACTATGTGTGTTGTACTTACAGTAACTGTACTGACACCCATACTGACAGATTTTCACTGTTCTTCTAAGATTTCTTTATTATTATTATTATCATTATTATTATTATTTTACAATATATTTTACAATGTATAACATAAACTTCTGATATCCTAACTGTACATTGAAGCTGCAAGCAGTGGTTATTGTGCCCAGGCACCTTCATGCACACTGGAGAAGGCTGCAGTCAAGTGCTTTCATTAAGGCCATGTATCTTCAGGCATAGACTATTAATGAATGCTGAAAAACCTTTTCTTGTGTCCAGTTTGTAGCATTATAGAACAACAAATAATTTTACATCATTTTACTGTTTATCATATGGAACGCACCATGTTGCCACAACAATAGCACTGACAATAATACAATCAGTCCCTCCAGGAATTTGCAATGTCTTGATCACAACAATTTCAAATTCAACCAGTCTTTGTGAATTCTGCACGACCTTGCGATTTTGTCCAATCGCCACAACTTTTCCACAATTTTGGCCAGCCTCCTGTGAGTTCCACCAATCATATCAGTTTCCAGTGCAAACGTATTGCACATACGTCACTGAATTGTTGGAGGGCAGAACCGGAGAGCAGTGATTAGTCAGACTGACTGAGAGCCGAGGACTCTCGGTCCCACCTACATTTACGGGCTTCTGCTGTTGAAAGGGCGCCTGTTAACAACGGTAGCATCCAAAAGTCGAGCTAAACCTACGACTGAGCAGCTAGCTCGGTTAGCATCTGTTAGAGTCGAATTTGTAAATACATTTATCATAATCGAGCCTTAGAGCATTAACTGTGTGTGCATAGTATTTTACATGACTATTTTTATAGAATACCACTCACTCACTTCTATCTGCACACATCTCTCCCTCTCTCTCTCTCCCTCGTCTCCACATCCCAGTATATTTCCACTCTTTCAGCTTAGCACACCCCCTTGTGTAACTCGAGCTATTTCTTATCTTATGCTATGTTTTCATTTCTGCTTGTGTATAAAATAAACTTCGTATGGGAGCAGTCTTTGTATCTCGCACTAATGTGTCTTGTTACACTGTGCTGTGTTACACTTGCAAGTAAAAAGTTACAGTCTCCGTGTCTTTCTGGTTCGGTGAATATCTTCATATGTTATGTGGGGGCTCTCAGCGGAGCTTCTCTCTGACATATAACTTGGTCCTTCGAGCCGGATCCGAGGATTCCTTCCCGATGTCGAGGAGAGCCGACACCGAAGTCTGTCGACAGCGATCGTCGCCAAGCAGCGAGATCTGAAAATCCTGGGACGTGAATTCGTGGCCAGGTCGGTGAAAGGAAAAGCCGTCCCTCGGCGCTGGGTGTGAATCCAAGGATCCGATCCAGGAAGTGACACCAATCAGAACCACGGGTGAGAAAGATTCTGCTAGCATGATAAAAGAGATTCCGCCGTAATGGCATGATAAAATAGATTCCGCCGACATGACGAAAGAGATTCCGTCGGCAAGGTGTACACAGTTTGAATGTGAAGAGTGATTGAGAAATTCAAGCACATTATAAGGTCTAGAGTACCTTGCTGAATTTCTGATTTATTATTTTCCTTGTTGTTGACAAATAACAACAATAATGTTGAATTTTACAGTATCAGTGCAGTGGGATTAAACATATTAAATTTAATTGTATGCCATGCCAATGCCATGTTACAAGCAAAAGAACCTATACCTAAGTTATAACTTAGGTATACCTAAGTTATACCATTACACTTTTTGAAGGTAGTCACCTTTAACAACTAACATTTCAAAAAGAGCAAAACATACATAATACTACCATTGGAATGACTACTAATACTTGTATCCCAATTTAAAGTACTGAAAAGCAAAAAACGATTTTGACATTACCCATGCCATTTTGAGTAAGAATATCTCAGTAACTACAAATATAACCCTGCTGCTTTTTTGTACAGTGATAGAAGACAGATGGAACTGTCTTGTAGAAAAATTTGGGGTCTCTGGTACCTGTCCCACACTGAGATTTTTGCCACCAACAATAGCCAATTAAAAATCTCGTCCAACTTTGGGGGCTCATATTTTCCAAACTGAGGTACCTAGAAAGCTCCGGTTTGCTAAGTTATCACACAAGTTTGTGTAGAATGGAACCCAGGGGTGTTAGAACACTTCTTTGCAGTATTTCTAGTACTTTCAAGGTCCCAAACCCCACTCGTGAGTAGGTATCTCTTAATTTTTAGCATTTTTAGCAAGCCCCCATGGCCTGCAGAGTGTAGGGAAACACCTGGGGATGTTTGTGGGGCACTAGCTACATGCAGAGGCCTTGTTTACCAACTCACAGCTCTCTGGTATGTCTAGAGGCTGAGAAATAACCACCTAAAGATGCAAAAAACGCTGGCAAGGCTTTTTATAGGCCAAATTCTGAAAATTTCAGACCCCCACAACTCAGAGACTATTTGAGCTACAGGCCTACAATTTTGCATAGAAAGTACTTTTGTGACTATCCAATGGCATGCAAATTTAGGACTAATTTGAAAATGATGCGACAACCACCATCTGGTGAAACCACATGGAGTGACCCAGAGATGAAACATTGTCTCCGTTCAGTAGGGGGTTAACCTCCGAGGTCAATTGTAAACTGTATTACCATTCATTTAGCGCAACATTGTCTCCATGCAGTAAAAATTAGACCAGCTTCTACGTTCAATACTAGCTGCAATAACTTGATAATGTAACTCTTATTATGTGTTGGTAGCTTCAGATTTAAAACCTAGATGTGAGTTTGACTTTTGACACAGTTGCACTTATAAAAGTATGGTTTTAGTAACTAAGAATGATGTTATTGTGTTAATAAAAAAACCTTCCTACAAAAAGCAGACAAGAAGCATGAATTGACTTCAGAATATCTGCACCATATGTGCTTCTCTTGTTTCTTACCTGTAATTTGACATCATTTTGTCATATGCAAGCATGATCACAGAAATTACTTTGTGGTAGAAACCTGCAAAATGGAGTCAGTGAAATAGGAATCTAATTTTCAGTTGTTCATATGTTTAGAGATTTGGGATTTTTCAATGACGAGCTTTTATGAGGTGTGTGAGGTAATTGTTCCTGTAAGACCAAGACTGTATTCTTGCTGTTAGTTCGTACCACAATGAGAACTCAGTGTTTATTTTCGGCTGCTTTTGCTTCAAGGTTCTTTTTATCTCTGGAATGCAGCTCAGCCTGGTACATTTCACACACTTCACTCTGTATGCAGTATTAAGACCACAGGAACAATTATCACACGGTTCAACAGATCAAGCTAAAATAAAATTTCATGTTGATAAAGCTTTGATGTGATAAAGTATAAATGTATTACAATATAAAGATATTAATATATGGATGTGGTTGCATATTTCTTAACGGGAGAAAAAAGAAACAAACTCTATCCCATGAGAGTGCAGACCTGAAAACCAGAGTAATAGAGCTAAACACCCAAATTACGACAACTTTTGCGGTTCATGAGACGGCCATCTCAGTCGAGATAATATATAGCCTGACCCTTATTTTTATCCTAACCTTAACTCCAATAACCCTAGCCCTAATCTTAATTTTACTAATTCTTGCTTTATTTTGGGCATATCTAATTAATTGTATCTTTTAATAGAACTCCATTAATTCCTTCTTGCGGCTGTTTTAGCGGTAATATAGACTTAACCTTTTGTCTTATTATAGTCTTGAATCTAACACTCTTTACATCCTAGGGTCATTTACCCTAGTCTTAGTGTGTTAACATCATATAGGACTACAAACCTTAGGAGCTAGCATACCACACGCATAGCTCAGCGGAGTATACTTCGGACTAGGAAACAGATGATTTGTGGTTTGAAACTGGGGTATGTGGGTCACTGTCGGTTCATTTGTAGAAGATCCTGGGGACCTCACTGGCTGTAGGTTAGGAATATCAGGCTAAAAAATAGGTTTTTCTAATATATAGCCTGACCTTTATTTTTATCCTAACCTTAACTCCAGTAACCCGGGCCCTAATCTTAATTTTATTAATTTTTGCTTTATTTTGGGCAGATCTAATTAATTTTATCCTTTAATTGAATCTCACTAATTTTCTTTCTCTGCTGCTTCAGCGGAAAAATAAACTTAACCCCCCCCCCTTTTTTTCTTATCATAGTCTCAAATCTAATTTTTTCGAACCCGAGGGTCATTAACCCTAATCTTAGGGTATCAACATTATATAGGATTATAAACCCTAGGAGCTGGCATACCACACATACAGCTCAGTGGAGTATACTTTGGACTGGGAAACAGAAGACTTGAGGTTCGAAACTGGGGTATTTGGGTCGTAGTCATTTCATTTGTAAGGTCCCGGGGACCTTATTGGCTATATGTTAGGAATATCATGTTGGAAAATAGGTTCTTTTTTTTGTGTGTATTTTAATGTTTTTTCTCCCCCTTTTTTTTTTTTTTTTATTACTTTCTTTCATTTTTTTCAAAAATGGCTTGATTGGGGGACAGGCTGAGTTTCAAACCCCGGTCGCTTGGACTGGAGCCATGGCCCTTCCGACTGAGCTATGCTTCTTTCACGATGGCAATGAAAATCTGGTCTCCTTTGAGTTTTTTTTTTTTTTTCTTCTTTTGTAGTTTTCTACCACCATGAGTATTAAGAGCCTCCATTATGACTTTTTGGTCAAAATATGAGCATTTTCCATTCTACACTTGGATCAATAGGCCAGTGCCTTGACTGGTAATTCCAAACCCAAACCCAAACCCTAACCCAACCCTAATCCTGCCCGTGCCATTGATCTACCTCCATAATTATAGTCTTCTGGGAAGTAGGATTTTACAAAATGATTAAACCTCTGCTATCATACAACTTTTATCAGTTACCTTCTCCCCCCCCCCCCCCCCCCCACACTTCCCTTTTGTTTCATTAAAAAGGACCATTGGAGGCTCTCTTAACCAGGACTTGTTCCAGATAATAAAAATTCTCTTCTCTGGTGTTCTCTAGTTTTTGCCTTTTCTTTCGATTTAGATCCAAGAATGGGACTTGAACTCAACCCTTCCAGCCCGGGAACGGGGTCTACTCACTTGCGCTATGTTCTTGTTTGGTATAACAAACCTTTTTCATCTCCTTTTTTTTTTTTTTCCCTTCCCCACACCCACTGGCATCTCCAATCAGTTCACGTTCCTCAAACTCTGTCCAATCAGAGATACATTTGGATTTTTCCCTCCAAAATTTAGAGTCTCTCCCTCCCCTCATTAACTCTTCTTCACATTGATAGGATAATGAGTACCACATTGCAGGTGGATCCTCCCCCTATTAGACGTTTATCTACTCGCAAACAATTCATTCCCAGTATCCCCTGAGGAAGCAACTGTTGTTGTGAAACGTCGGGACTTCTCTTTTGCCCTCTGGGCAGCTCCTTAATGGTGTGAGTAATATATTTTAATTATTGGCTTTTTACTAGTGTGGTTTTTCACTCAAAAATTAATAAAGTTGTTTTTAACTATTGGTGGAGGGCTCTATCAAGCCCATGGGATTACCCCTCTTTTAACATAAAGAGACTGCTTGGATTGCTTTTTAACTTCTACTCTTTTGTATTGAGGATCATTGGGATTTAACTCAGCAGTAATAATTACCTGGACCAAGGATAGTGGGTTGATATCATCACTCCAAGCGGACCCTCAGGACATCGGAACTTTGCAGCTTTAGGAAGATAATACTACCTACAATACAGACTGGAGACTTTTCTGGAGAGACGACCATCTGTCATAGAAAGGACCCCTCGGACTAACAGGACCGGACACCGTTTGAAAGACACTAGCATCTACAAAACGGACTGGATACCTTCTGATGAGACAACCATCTGTTATAGAAAGGTAAGAGTCCTTCACCAAAATGTTTTCATCGCACTTTCACGGTTTTGGAGCTGCACACAGGATCAGAACTGGGAATGGTATTAGGCCTACCTATACAAATACATCACAGTCACATTCACCTAGTTATAGGAGACAGTCCACCAAGGTTTGGCGACAAACAACAACACCACGTTCTCATACTCCGGTGTTGCAAAATCACATACATACATCAACATTTCAGAATCAGACACAAACATTAGTATCTAATCAACCACTAGATCCAGTAACTAGGCAATGCAGCAAACAATATTTTAAAATCATTCAGGCCACACATCATAGACAAATTATGGATAAAGCACTCACTACAGGTACCTTTCCATCAGGTATGCTACGACAGGTCACTCGGCTAACGGATTTTTTTAAACCTTCCACACCCACATCAGAAACACGGAACCGTATCCAGGAAAACACAACTCAATGGATGAAGAACATCATAAAGATTCTACAGCAGCATTATACGGAGACAATAACTGCAATAGAAAAAACACCACTCGATTCACTGGCATTACAAGTAGCTATAGGTTGGGCCCAGAAACGGTATAATACCAAATTGAGATCAGAAACTCTGGAGGAGGTACAACAGATATTACAGGATAATCAGATGACTACTAGCAATTTAGGAGGAGGATGTGCAACCGGGAGAGCAGAGAACCCCCTACCCACAATCCCTGAAGAGATGGAGACTGCATTCCCGGGGCTGCCGACACCAGGGGCACCCAATAAATTGGCTGAAATATTTAATCAACAGGGGCCTAGATCCAATATAATTCCATTAGAACATAGACAAATTGAAATTGATAAAAAAAATAAGGGTCCATCTGGGGAATCAGAAGCTACACAGCCTCTTTCTATGCATACATCTAGAAACTTCAAACATTTACAGTTGAAACCGGGTTGCACACCCCCCAGGAAGGGACCTATTAAACCAAAACCGAATGTTGAACGACCAGTGGAGGCACAGCATGTGATGGTGGAACGGATGAATACAGACAAATTGGTTTTAACTTCTCCTGAAGCACAGTTTATTGTAGGTCCAGCAACTTCAACTCCACAACCACAGCGTATTAGACGAGTAACCTGGGGCCCAGCGTTGGTGCAGGAGGACCCTCAGGACTCTTCAACTATCTCACCAATTCAGGTTTTAGCTCCGGTGGGCAACGCAAACAGCACTCAAATAGACTGTATTGAACCACAGACATCTACCTCAGGTAGGAGTATTCAGGTTCAAGTGATGTTACATCAACCTCCAATAATGGAAAAACCTTTAGCGCAGGAACAGTATCCTACCACACAGAACCTGTGTTCCAATACTGCAGTATTGCTTTCTGATACCATTTCACCTTCTCCTTTACAGGCTGTTGCTGCTGGCGTCCAGGATGGCCCGGTCGGAGGACCGGCCTCACAGACCCTGGAACAAACTTTACAAAAGAGGGAGTTGGCATCCGTGATGAGAGGGTCAAATATGGTTAGTAATAACCACTTTCAAACCCAATCTGAGCCCTTCCCTAACCAGATGGTTGGGGCTGGTCCTCCTGGCCATGTGTCATTGGACGCCGACACTGTTTTGCAGCCACATAGTTCTGTACCTTGCCCTTTAATTTTTCAGAAGGGTTCCTCCTCATCCTATTTGCCTGAGTCTACTACTTTTCTTTCTCCATCACTACCAGAACAACCATCATTCTTAGCCTTGAGCCAGGGCCAATCGCACATCCAACAGGAATGCCCTGTACATCAGGGGAAGGGGGATGGGCCTTCGGAGCAGGTGGGGTCAGATATTAGGGCTTTTTTAGTTAAACAACAATTGGAGACTTCTTCTTCCTTGGGACCACAAAGAGCCTCCTCTTCTTCTTCAGATTTGCCAGAATCAACTTCAATTCTTTCCCCTACACGCTCAGAACCTTCATCGGTTCATTCTTCTTTTTCGAATAAGCATTTTCTTACACAACAAGACCCAATTAGTCCTACTCTTGTTGGGCCTTCCTCTGCAACTAATGATCAACCCAACACACATAATTCACTAAATTTATTGACGGACAGTCCACTAATTACAACTAACTCAGCCTCTGTTAACGCTGCTGTGGGAGTAGCCCCGATAATCCAAATACAACTGTTTAGACCAACATGTTACCCACGAACAAATCGTAAATTGCAGGATTGGCACTTTAGACCTAGGAAACCAATTTTGGTCCTCGGTGATTCCAATATAGGCAGAATATCATCATATCGTTATCCTAACTTGCAAATGGACAGTTATCCGGGGGCCACAGTGTACCATTTTTTTTGGAGCTTCGCAAGAAGAGTTTAATCTATCCAACCACCAAGATGGTTATCTTCTCGGTAGGCATTAACAATCAGGATCCTAGACAAACAACAATTAAACAACTTAAATCATTACTCAGGCAAGCAGGGCACACTTTTCCGAACGCGGATATTTACTTTGCGACCATCAATTATTCGGTCCATCTGACTGCGATACAACAAGCCAGTCTTAAACTTATCAATGAGACTATAGCCGCCCATTTTCCAACCCTCACGGCAATACCCCCACAAATGTTTGAAACAAGATCTGATAATATACATTGGACGCCTGCAACGGCTCAGAAAATTTTGGACCACTGGTGTCAGCAATTAAATTTACACTAAAAACTATGACCATCCAGTCATCGAACAGATACATACAACATTCGGGGGGGTTGCGGACCTGGGCTGGAATTCTGCATCTAGTATTCTCAATTTGGCTACTCTTTTTTTCTCCCACTATTTATCAGCAGCAGCTTTTGGAGAGGGGTCTCACATTCATTCCCAAACCTTTTAGGTTGGATAAAGAGGAACTCCATAGGGATTTGCATGGCTTGCACCGACGCATTGCTCTTATTGATCACTTTTACTCTAATCCATACAGGCGACAATCTAAATTATTTACTCATCAATCTCATTGGGAACCAGATCCTTTTGGTTTAAACCAATTGACTCAGACCACTCTGATGAAAAACAGACGATCTCTACGACATTTTAGGTTCCGATCCAATACAAAGGATAATTTATCACAAAATGAAAGACAAGCATTGACCCAGTTGGTACAGAATCCAAACATTGTAATAAAGCCAGCCGACAAAGGCTCTAAAATTGTTATTTTTGATCAACAACAATATCTCTTAGAAGCTCAACGACAGTTGAGCAATGACAGATATTATCAACGGCTGGATCACTCTATTCAGACGCAAACTCAGATCAAACTCCGGTCAATTGTCCAGACGCTATATACAGACAAGTTTATTTCAGCCAAACAGCGAGACTTTTTATCAGGGCCAGTCAATCCTCGACCCCGGTACTTTTATCTATTACCTAAAATACATAAGGATCCGCAGTCTTGGACTGTACCTCATGAGGTCCCTCCGGGAAGACCCATAATTTCTGACTGCGGCAGTGCTACTTATCATGTTTCTCAGTACATTGACTATTTTTTGGGACCCCTCTCCACTCAACATCCCAGTTATCTAAAAGATACTTACCATTTTTTGGACACCATTAGGCCCATGGCTGTCCCCAGCCACGCTTATTTATTTACAATAGATATAGACAGCCTTTATACCAATATCAGCACCCCTCTTGGTTTACAAACTCTACAGGCTATCTTTAGGAAGAATGTGGACTCTACAAGACCTGATCAACATCTCTTACAGCTCATTGAACTTTGCTTGAATAATAATGATTTTTTGTTTAATAACCAATATTATCTTCAGGTTCACGGGACAGCCATGGGCCAACGGTTTGCACCTTCATACGCAAATCTGCATATGAGTGAGTGGGAGCGAGAGGCCTTAGCCAAATGCCCCTTGAAACCATCCATTTATCTCAGGTTTCTTGATGATATATTTGGCCTTACGACATTTCAGAATTCTCGGCGTTCATAGATATCCTCAATAATCACCATCCTTCGATCAAGGTAAAATACATTATTGATCCGCAACAGATCAACTTCTTGGATGTAACAGTTTCCTTTAAATTCATTAATAATACCACCAAGGGTTTACAGACAAAAGTCTATTTTAAACCTACAGATATTCATGCGCTATTGCATAAGAAGAGCTATCATCCCAAACATACCTTCCAGGGAATTGTGAAATCACAATTGATTCGGTTTTTCCGTATCTGCTCTAATATCGAGGATTTTCATGAAGCCACCTCAACTTTATTTCATAGCTTAAAGTCCAGGGGCTATTCTAAACGCTCGCTTCGGTACATTAAGGGGACCGTTTTGGCCCAACTTGCTCCCACTCGCTCTTTGACTCTTGATTCTTCTGATCCGGTCCGGGCCCGCAGCCTCCCCCACATATCAACACACACTGATACTTCACAAAGATCGCAGTCGGGGCCTCAACAATTGATACCCTTTATTACGGTACTACCTATTCACATCAGACTAGTGGTTTACATCGACAAATTAAACGTAATTTTGCTCCACTTCATTCTCAACATCCTGCTTTTCTCAACTACAGAATCATATCAGCTTACAGGAAAAACAAGAGTCTGAAGGATATCTTGGTGAGTTCCAAATTCTCAGATCACAAGCCGGCTTCCCCAGTACAATATCAACGACACTTTAGACATAGAAAATTCATCTGGAATCCATATACTGGCAAGGAAGCTCCAACTTTTGGTTTTTTACCTTTTACGACCTCCAATGTCATCTATATTATCACATGCACCCTGTGCCAAAAACATTACATAGGGGAAACAAAACACTCGATTCAGATTCGGTTGTCACAACATCTCTATAACATCAGGGAGGGACGTCTCCGTACCCCCTTGGTAACACATTTTCAATTTCACTCATCTACACATCTTATTGTCTCAGGACTTGAACATAATGACTATTGGTCCTCTGCACAGAGGAAGAGAGCGGAGAGACTCTGGATTTATAAACTGGGGACTACCACGCCGGGAGGCCTTAACGACCTGTAGAGTGATCGGATTTGGCCGCCCGACTGGATGCCCCTTGCCCTTTATCATGTTCCCCCCCCCCCCCGCCCTCCTTTTTTTTTTTTTTTTGTTTTTTTGTTTGCTCGGCCGGCCATCTCAGTCGAGATAATATATAGCCTGACCCTTATTTTTATCCTAACCTTAACTCCAATAACCCTAGCCCTAATCTTAATTTTACTAATTCTTGCTTTATTTTGGGCATATCTAATTAATTGTATCTTTTAATAGAACTCCATTAATTCCTTCTTTCGGCTGTTTTAGCGGTAATATAGACTTAACCTTTTGTCTTATTATAGTCTTGAATCTAACACTCTTTATATCCTAGGGTCATTTACCCTAGTCTTAGTGTGTTAACATCATATAGGACTACAAACCTTAGGAGCTAGCATACCACATGCATAGCTCAGCGGAGTATACTTCGGACTAGGAAACAGATGATTTGTGGTTTGAAACTGGGGTATGTGGGTCACTGTCGGTTCATTTGTAGAAGGTCCTGGGGACCTCACTGGCTGTAGGTTAGGAATATCAGGCTAAAAAATAGGTTTTTCTAATATATAGCCTGACCTTTATTTTTATCCTAACCTTAACTCCAGTAACCCGGGCCCTAATCTTAATTTTATTAATTTTTGCTTTATTTTGGGCAGATCTAATTAATTTTATCCTTTAATTGAATCTCACTAATTTTCTTTCTCTGCTGCTTCAGCGGAAAAATAAACTTAAACCCCCCCCCCCCCCCCCCCTTTTTTTCTTATCATAGTCTCAAATCTAATTTTTTCGAACCCGAGGGTCATTAACCCTAATCTTAGGGTATCAACATTATATAGGATTATAAACCCTAGGAGCTGGCATACCACACATACAGCTCAGCGGAGTATACTTTGGACTGGGAAACAGAAGACTTGAGGTTTGAAACTGGGGTATTTGGGTCGTAGTCATTTCATTTGTAAGGTCCCGGGGACCTTATTGGCTATATGTTAGGAATATCATGTTGGAAAATAGGTTCTTTTTTTTGTGTGTATTTTAATGTTTTTTTCTCCCCCTTTTTTTTTTTTTTTTTTTTATTACTTTCTTTCATTTTTTTCAAAAAAGGCTTGATTGGGGGACAGGCTGAGTTTCAAACCCCGGTCGCTTGGACTGGAGCCATGGCCCTTCCGACTGAGCTATGCTTCTTTTAAGATGGCAATGAAAATCTGGTCTCCTTTGAGTTTTTTTTTTTTTTTTTTTTTTTTTTTTCTCTCTCTTCTTTTGTAGTTTTCTACCACCATGAGTATTAAGAGCCTCCATTATGACTTTTTGGTCAAAATATGAGCATTTTCCATTCTACACTTGGATCAATAGGCCAGTGCCTTGACTGGTAATTCCAAACCCTAACCCAACCCTAAACCTGTGTTGGGAAAGTGAGGAAAAAGCCGTTTTGCAACGGAAAAGCCGTTTCGTGAATTAAATCCCGTAATGCGTTCTTTTTCCCCGTAGGGGCGCTAACATAAATACGCTCTCACGGGTCGTATTCCGGTGCACGGTGCATACGACCGATGCAGTCGTATGAATTTGAGGACTTGTTGGACCAGTAGGCTACAACTTTACAGCAAGAAAAAAAAAGCATGAAAAAGTGTTGCATTGGGGGATTGACATTTATCACACGTTGATGAAGCATTTGGAAAGATGTTGCGAATTTTTACTTTTGAATAGTGGAGCCTGTGTATTATTTTGAATTGTATGAGGCAGTGCCTGACATTATTAGAACAAGAGTGTATATATTCAAGAGATTCCTCCCAGATATCATCAGGAATTTGTATTTCCATATCTTTCTCCCAGCCGTCTTTGTATTTAATGGAAATCTGAGAGTTGATTGTTAGTAGTTTGTTATAAATATGAGAGATAAATTTATTAGTGTCTGTAGGTACATTTAAACATTCATTAATCGTAGACTGTGACTCTGTTTCAAAATGTGGCGAGTTCTTTCGTACATAATCCCTAATCTGTAAGTATCTAAAAAATTATTGCCCTGTAATTTAAACCTTGCCTGTAACTGTGCAAAAGGAGCAAATTTACCTTGGCTATATAGATCACGAATACAGTTTATTCCTAATTTACTCCAATCACTAAAAGCTGAATCTAAATTTGAAGGAGCAAAAGAGGGTTTTTTTGCAATTGGTAAAGAGAGGGGTAATGATTTGTGAGCAAAATGAGTTCGCATTTGTTTCCAAATGCGAATTAAATTGTGTATAACTGGATTTCGATTGTACAAAGATTTATCAAGAGAAGTCGGAGAAAGTATTACAGTGGCTGGTAAGTAAGGATCCCAATTGCAACCCAGTCTCGCATCAAATTGTGACAAAGCCCACACCACAACCCATCAGGAGCAATTCGGGGTTCGGTGTCTTGCTCAGGGACACCTCAACATAAGCATGACGGGCCGAGGATCGAACCGGCAAACTTCCAGTTACAAAACAGCCACTCTACCCACTGAGCCATGCCACCCGAAATCATTTCAAGTCCATAATCTACATAAACAACTGTCCTGCCCTCATACTTTGCTAGGCAGGCAGATAACCATTTTAATTTCACAATATTTGTTCAGTTCTTGAGTATGATCTTTGATTTGTTATTACGATTAATCTTTCACGTCTCGGAATGGAATTGTTACGTTTCCCACCGTTGCTCTGGTGGTTGCTATGGACGCGTCCACGGGCTAAACCAAATGGCGTAGGCCTATATGTTATTGTATTTATTCGTTACATTGTGTCGTTATCTGAGCTCTTAACATATTTGTGTAGTTACTGACGATATCTATTGTTAACCTTTCCTGCTGTCTGCTTCCTGACCGTGGTCGGGAAAACACAGGGGACAACAACGTGCAGCACTTTGGGCACCTTTCTTCTTTGGTGGTGTCTGTGTAAAACAATGTCCAACATGCAAACAGCACACCTAGCGCCATGAAGCACAAAATACAGGTGTAAATCAATGACATCTTACAATTACAATGTCCTGTCTTTTAACTAATAAAGACACATTGCCCACATATAAAGAACTTCACATCAATTTGTTTGTTTGTTTTATTAAGATCCCCTATTAGCTTTTGCAAAGCAGCAGCTATTCTTCCTGGGGTCTTCATAATTTCATTTGCGACAACACCAAAAAGCAACATGTACACAAAATACATATAAATCAAATTACAAAATACATAAACAATACATACAAAAATACACATATACAATACAAATAACATACATATACAAAACTTGTACTAACCAAAAGCATACAACGCATAATACTCCCACCTTGAATTATAAAAATAAAATTTTCTTCTTCAAAGATACATGACCTAACAGTAATAATTAAAGAATAATCTACCTCAGAAACCAACCATAACATAAATCACATAAACAGTAAAACACCAAACCTTACATCCTTGTTATTGGTAATATTCACAATATATATGGTATAATTAAAACTATCTTGCTGTAGTGACATAACAGTCACTACATTTAAGTTTAAGATTTAATTTAATGAATTATTGTATTTTACAAATTTCTATTCCCAAGCAACCCAGTAAACTAATAACTAAAATTTTGTGCTACGTAATGCTCTTTTAGTTTTATTTTAAAGTTTTCAATACTCCCCGTTTTTGAGACAATCCGGATGTTATCGCTCGCTCCCGACAAAAGCATAAGTTTTTTTTTTAAAATATTTTGGATTTTGATTAATTAGATAATCAACAAATTGATGTAATTTCCTGGTGGGTGTGTTTATGCAGCCTATTAAATACTTTTCCCCCCATGAAATAAAGTACAATCCATACATCATAGTCCGGTGTTCATTGTTTGTTTTGTCTATCTATCTATCCATCCATCCATCCATCCATCCATCCCAGACAAAATGCATTTTTTGAGTTCTCTATACTTCTATCCATGGTTGTGCTGTTTTCATAGAGGCACACAACTTTATATTGCAGTAAAAACAATGAGCCCAGGGGGAGTTAAAATACGACTGGAGCAACTACAAAACTACTTAAGGGAGTTAATGACACACCAGCATAGCAACACAACTACAGCAACAACAAATACCACAACATCTACAGAGAAAAATATCATTATTTCTCTACTCATTATTATGAAATATACATACTCTTTATATATGAGGAACCATAAACACGCTAAAGACACAATAAAGTAGGCAAAAAAAGGTAATGAATAAAGTTTCACACAAACAGACATAAGGTATTCCCTAAGGCCTGAATTTTAACATGATAAACTGTTTCCGAATTTAGTGGCCACAACTGCAGAAGCTCAGTCTCCTTCAGTTTTGTTGGTGAGACAGTTTGGAGACTTTAATCAGGTGACCACAGACGAAATGTAAATGGGGCCTACGCTGACTAATTGCGAATAAAGCTATTAAAAAATTGATTTTAAACCAAAGTGGGAGCCAATGTAATGGGGCTGAGTAATGTGACGTGGTATGAAGGTAAATTTGTTTCTTTATTTTTCAATCGAAAAAAAGTTGCTCCAATCGCAAAACATGTTTTCAATCAGAAAAAAACTTCAATAAAAAAAAAAAACGTTTTCAATCAAAGAAAAAACTTGGTCAAATGCAAAAAAAATATTTGAGACCCAAAAAATTGCATATAAACACGTTTTTTCTTTGATTGAATTTTTTTTTGTTTGTTGAAAATACGTTTTTTGATTGAAGTCATATTTTTGGATTTGTGCCATATTATGGGTATGACATGTTTCTTGATTACTCAATGAAAACAAAAGCAGCCCCAACCTCAAAAAATGTTTTCAATAAAAAAAAGGTCACTTCAATAATAATAAAAAAATTCAATCAAAGTAAAAAACGTTTTCCCAATAGAAAAAATATTTGAGACTAAAAAACAAATGCATTCGAACATGTTTTTTCTTTGATTGAAATTTTTTCATTACTGAATTCAGTTTTTATTTGACTGAAAATGTATTTTCTGATTGAAGTCATATTTTTGGATTGGAGCCATAAAATGAGAAGGATGTTTATTTCTTTATTACTCAATCACAAAAGATATAACTTCAATCAAAAAAAATTATTTTCAATCAAAGCAAAAAAAAAAAAAAAGTGTTCGGAGTGTTTCGACTTTGTTTTGGCATTCAAACACCTTTTTTTCCGATCGAAGTGAGAAAAGTTTTGAAGCCTGTTTTTGCGATTGAATCATTTTGACACAAACATCCCACAGTGGGCGGATGCTTCTCCATTGGTCGGGCATGTTTGAGTGACAGGTGTCCACACCAATGACGAATCTCTCTCCAGAAGAAGCTCGAAGCTAGCTATTTGTGTGCGGGGAAGTTAGTCTCTTCTATTTATACATCCATGATCTATACGCATCCACCTTTCCAATGGACTGCATTTAGTTTTCAATGATGACATTAGATGCCTTTTCAAATGTACACCGAAGGGTTTGTTTGCTTCAGGGATGTGGAGTCGCGCGTGAAATGATGTCACTCAGCATGTTTACAGCAACTGTGAAGCACTTCGACACCTTCATAGAATGTGTCTATGAAGGTGTAGCACAAAAGCAAGACGTTAGTTACGCCATGTTGGAAACGTTATTTTTGCCATTCAGGCATGGATGTGTAATAAGGTCACATTCATGGATGTATAATAAGAGCATCCATGGTCTTATAATACATTAACATGTCAATACCGGCAACGATGTCACAGATGTGTGCGGGGAAAACAACTCTCACTGTCCCACTGACGCTACCATGGACACATCCATGGACGCTACAGTATTGCTAAATGTGAAGTTATATGTGAAATTAAAAGCAGCTTTTGCTAACGCTAACATGAGTGTGACCTACTTTGAACCACTAGATAGATTTTATTTTTTTGTTAAACTGTTTGTTCCATACGTTTAAAAGCCGCCAGGCAAGTGTCTTCTGCTACTTTATCGAGGCACCTTGCTCGACACCTATATCAGTTTTGTCATGGATATTATGAATTAAACTAAACATAATTTCAGTCGCTGACATTAGATTACTGTTTGTGTGTTACTCTAAAGTTGTTATTTGTTTAGTTATAATAGCTACTGTATTGTGCACCAAGTCTGTCTACAGAATGTATGTCTATGTGTGTGCACATTTGTTTGACGTCAGGAACAGACAGCTGAGCAGCAAACCATTCTCATACAAATATTGACCATTTAGCATTATGAAAAGGACAGAGCGCATAACTCCCAAATTGTCATCATATCCTTTTATTGTGAATTAACAAACTTAATTCCATTCCACCCACATGCTGCAGTGGGACACATAACTTTTAAATGCAAACACTGAATTTTATACTGAAATGTACAAATACCTCATTTGGACTGGCCATTTGGACTTTGAAGAGAGTACCCTGTATGCACAGATCACCCAGTAAATAACATTTTTGGTGATCATTCGTACTCTTAGAACATAAGGTCGAACAAAAGTGCAATGATAAAACACATCAGTTTTTCACATCAGGTTAAGCTCTATCAAATCGAGACCCATATTTGATCGCGATTTCAAGGCTGGACTTAAATGTATTGAAATCGTTCACATGTGCTGCAGGGAATGTTATTGTGGTGCTGCATGCGCTCACCACAGGGTAGCACACTGTGTTTTGGCATGCATTCAAAACAGGTGTGATCAAAGCGGACCGTTATTTTGAAATTTTCTCTCTCTGAGACCAGCAGATGCCTGTGAGCCTGCCCCGTCAGCCACTGCAACACTTGAGGAACTGTCAGAGGTGCTCCATTGCTCCATTGTGCTCCATTGTCTTCATCAGGCTGACTGGTGTCCCCATCTTTAGTCAGGCACAGTTAAATGTAAGAAAGTGTTAAAAATGTCATATTCACGCTGACATTGGTGCTCAGTTGAACGTGATTGTAGCAGGGGGAGTAACCTACAATATTAGAACAAGCACAAATTACACAGACTGATATGACAGTCTAGCAAAAAATTTAAGTCGCTCATGTAGTGATCCTTCATTGGCTGGATCTGAATTGTGTACTAACTCCTAACTCCTCGCTTGAACTTCCAGTTCAAGCGAGGAGTTAGGAGTGTTCAAAAATCTTTAATAATCTTTCATTTCATGTTTCATTTCATTTCAGCAACAGAGCGTTTCCTTCCCAGAAAACATTCACTGGCAGACACGGCCCCAAGTTGGATACCAGTGTTTTGATTGGAGTCTGCAGTTGAGCAGACTGATCCTATACACATAACTGAGTGGAGTGGATTACAGATGAATCTCAAGTGTTTCATTCCCAAATTTTAGATTTTAAAGTGGTAGATTATTTTACTTGTTATCTGTTTCATCATCTAATTTGTCTGAACAACATCCATCTTCTACCACTACCAGAGTCAGGTCGCAGGGGCAGCAGCCTAAGAAGGGAAGACCAGACTTCCCACTCCCCAGCCACTTTATCAACCTGTTACCAGGGGATCCCAGTAGAGACATACCAGCTGAGAGACATGAGTCTTCTCCAGGGTCTCTTACTGGTAGAACATGCTCTAAACACCTCCATAAAGAGATGTCCAGGAGGCCAGCTCCAGCATTTCTCAAGGCCCTATTTTCTCTTCATGAACTGTGATTCCTCACATTCACTTTTATTATGGATAAGAGAGTCTGACTTTGTAAATATTTAGGGACTGAGTCACTCGAAGAGGTGGCAAGGCCCTATTCTTCTTTTTTCTTTTCCAGCCACAGTAAGGTAAGGTGGCTAGGTAAGGAAGGTAAGCAGCAATTTAATGGACTTGGGATCCAGCCAATGTCTATGACCTACATGCATATATGACCTTAAACCAGCTGCTACGGACATGCTTTGCTACCAACATGTAAAAATGCAAAGCCAATACATACCCTCCAGCTCAATTAAGAAATCCTGGAAAAAGTTCAGTATCTGCATCTCTGTCCTTTCTTTGACTGAACCTGTCTCGCTCATCACTGGAGCCAGGTTGGAGATGATGTAATGTGAATCAACCTTGAAACAATAAAGTACATGTGGCTGGTTAGTTTGGACCTGCAGCTTAGAAGTTAAGACAGACAGCTTAATACATTTCTTACACACAGGTTCCATGACTTACAATGGGAATGGGGTTAAAGAGCATAGCCAAAGCTAAACCCATTAACCATTAACCCACTAAGACCAATTATATTTAGCACACCAACTAGTATGAAATGCAATATATAAGTCAGAATGCAACAGTGGCATGCATATGCCTCCTGACATACACATGCACAGTATCCAAGTGCCACTTAGTAAGTTTTGTCCCTGTTAACTTTCAAATACATTCTCTTTTTGTATGATATTATGTATTTTTGATTCACTTTTGACCAGTGAAAAATCCTACTAGTTTTGAAAATTAATTCTTATTGATTGATGATTCATGCAACAATACTTAAAATCAATGATGTTCATGTTTTAAGATATAAGATAAGACTTGGTTGGCACCAAGTTATTAAATTTTCTGCATAGAAAAATACACCTACATTTTTAATAACCAGTACAACATGTAACAACTCATTACAAAATGTAGCATTATTACATGTGATGCTACAGCCCTCTTGTGTATTTTACCTTGTCGTCATGCCCAATCACAAAGAGACTGCGACATTCTTTGGGTTTTCTCTGCATGACAGACAGTAGTCCATACAGTTCAAGGCCTTCACGCAGTTGGTCAAGCATTCGTTGTGGCATGCAGCACAACCGCTCTAACAAAAAGAAGATATAGACATTGGACATTAACTTAGAGTGCCTATCTTACTGCATACTTAGAGCCTTGCTGTTCTTGTCATGATGTTCCACTGTCAGGTACTCCAAGGAGGGAAAGAAAATGAAAATAGTATTCAAATATAACCTTGCAGATCTAGTTCTGTATGAGAACAAGCACCAAGTGCATTGTATATCGTGGCGCTCAGTGTCCTCACTCACATTATCGACTTGCTAACTCAATAAGCCTCATTTACGAGTATGTGCACAGATACGTTACTAGCTATTACTTCATTACTATACTATTACTTTCCACAAAAAATAAGTATGTGCGCAAAATCAACGTGACATTCTTGTCTTGCACCATTTTTTTTTTGTTCGTTCCACCTTGCGTTTGTTAGCAAATCAGAATCATACTGACAGTTTTTTGTCCGTCATCTGTAATCTGCATACTACCACCATCAAACGTGACTGTGAATTGGAAACCTGTGTCCTCAGGAGAGACCGTGATGAAAAAAATAAGCCTGGGCCACATTAACTGTTCATCAAAAAAAAAAATGTGTAGATTGTGGGATGATGAGGCTCAGAGAAGGTTGTGAAATCCCTTCTGACAGAAGACCTGTAGTCAGGACACACAGAGTGGACTGGACTAGAAGCTGGGGGGATGCATATTGATCGCGGCCTGTCACATGATTCAGATGCTGCTCCAGGACATAGCCCCATTCCAATACAACCTGCCTTGGCAGTGGAAACCTCTAATACACTAGTCATCATGGTTATTAAACATACTCGGTTTGACGGGTCCTTTTTGTCCATCCATAAATTATATCACTGTTGCCCTTTTTTCAATATATATATATATATATAGTGTTAATAATAATTTAAAGGGTGAATGTATATATTTGCTCCAAAATTTCTCTCTTGATTTGTGCATACGCGTGGTTGAAGAAGTTTCTAAATATGTTTACAGAGTATGAACAAATTTAGGAAAGAACAAATTGATGAATCACAGATTTGTGCGTACACACTTTGAAATGAAGCCCAGTGACATTGTCATGTGTAGAACACCGCTGGCCCACTACACTGTGGTCAAAATCCATCAAACATTTGGTGACCTACAGAAAAAGCAATGCTCATACCTTACTATACTGTCTCTTTGATCCAGGGTGATGGGGCCTGTATATCCACAGTTCAGGATTTCGTCTGTATACTGTGTGACATCATTTGCACTCTCGATCTGAAGGCATATTATACAAACATGACCACCAGAAAAATATCTATCTAGCAATATTTACATACGGTAATGGAAAAAATGTTATCACACCTTCTGGATGAGTTGGGACATCTCCTCTTCATGGACATTGTCTTTTTTTATGTCCTTTAATTTTCCCGTTACCAGATATTGGTAACACCACTCTTGAAGGAATTGAGGTGGTGGACCACCTTGTCCAATGCTCACTGAAAATATTTCACCAGCAACTCTGGAGACACAAAGGGGAAAGAAAAATGTCCTCCATTTACCCCATATTTGAAGTCTGAAGAAATTGTATTTAAATATGAAAAAGGATATTTAGCTCAATTGTGACTAATTCATCAAACCTTCCAAAAAATTCTTCAGAATTTTTCTTCCAAAATCTTCAGACAAAAACACCTTGTGAGATCACAGTGAGCTTAGCCTATGAACTCCAAAATCAAATTTTTTCACAGTCCAGCTGGAGGTTCTGGCCAAATATGAGCAAATTCTGTCAAGCTATTCGTCCAAAGATAACAAGTTATCAAGAATAGGGAGTACTACACCGGATGAAACAAATAAATTATGACATCAAGCCATGGCAATACCAATTGGAAGCATAAAAACAAGTATGCAAAAGGTGGAAATATACAGCCCGGTCTCACGGGGATTCGTGAAACTGTCACGTCAGTTTTTGTTTCGGTTTCGTGCGCACCAACACGATGTCGTCATGTTTTTCGTGCCGCTCACCACGAGCGAAACCCGCTGTGGTAATCACATCTGAAAGTGGTTTATACCGGCGGATTCATGACGATCTAAGCTGTCCATTGGCGTTTGCGGCTGCCGCTTCGGCCGCCGGACATTCTTTAAATTCCTATGCAAATTCGGCGGATTCGTGACGATTTAAGCTGTCCATCGGCGTTTGCGTCCGCCGCCGCGGCCGCCATTGCGGCCGCCAGACATCCAGCCGCAGCTGCAGCCGCGGTGGTGGCCGCAAACGCCGATGGACAGCTTAGATCGTCATGAATCCGCCGAATTTGCATAGGAATTTAAAGAATGTCCGGCGGCCGAAGCGGCAGCCGCAGCGGCGGCCGCAAACGCCAATGGACAGCTTAGATCGTCATGAATCCGCCGGTATAAACCACTTTCAGATGTGATTACCACAGCGGGTTTCGCTCGTGGTGAGCGGCACGAAAAACATGACGACATCGTGTTGGTGCGCACGAAACCGAAACAAAAACTGACGTGACAGTTTCACGAATCCCCGTGAGACCGTGTTGAAATATAAACTCATTCCTATGTATCAAAGTCCCTGCAGCATACAAGTGTCATATCAAGGGGGTGTACTTGTACACTTGTACACTTGCCCTTGTGAACATGCAAGATTCTGATATCAGATATCTGATATCAGAATCTTTTTTTTGAAAGGCATCCCTACTTTTATTTCACTGGCTTAAATGAGAGAACATATGTCAGTCATACATGTTCAATTACACGACAATAAATATTGTCAAAATATTTTTGAACTGTACTTAATTACTTTGAGGTACTGATTGTCGATTGATTGTCAGGTATTGTTTACATCCAAATGTCAAGTAATAAGCTCCTTGAATATATATCACTTTAAATAGGTAGACAGGATGATCTTTCAGACCTTTGCTTCACAAAGTTTTTTTTAACTGGACCCTTTAAATTTTAAGTTGAATACCCTCGGAAAACACTATAACAGAGTAACAAACCTAAAATAGTTTTGGTCCAGGTCAGTGATGGAATATTTGGGGATCTTGCCCTTCAGGGTCCCTTCAAAGAGGCACCTCTCTATCCCAGCAACCATCTCTGTGGACACAAACAAAGCAAGTGTCAGGGAAGTCTTTGTTAAGCATCACATGTCTATCTTTTTCTATTATTGCTTATCCTTTTCTAAGTATTGCTAAGGCCTGTTGGCCAGAATTGCTGTATTATATGTTTATATGCTATGTTGGATAATCATCCCATGTTCATCATATGAGGCCAGTGAGACATTGTTACATATTGTGTCGAACTTTCACTCACTTCTCTAGGCCAGGCTGTGACCTGACTCCAGACATCTGACTGAGAGCAGGGTGGCACAGGAATGTTATGAGAACACCAAGTCCTTTTTGCTTTGATGAAGTAGCCTGATAGAGACATCTAGCCTTGCCTCTTATTGCTGAGTTGATATTTCAGACTTGTGCCTGGCTTACTACTTACCAGTCAGGAACTCCTTCCTCAATGCGCCTCTTTTTTTACCATGTGATTTGATCGATTCCATTTGTTGATGGTTCGTGTTGATCAAAGAGGTTTTCAGATTCAGATTCTGGGCTCCGTATGGGACTAAAATTTAGAATGGAAGTGGACACTGAATTCCATCTCAACTGAAAGCTGAAAATGTGATTTTATTAAAGGCAAGGGACATACACCACTTACCAATCTCCACATAAACTGGTGTGGAACTCAATGTCCTTCATTGGAAATTCTTTGGTGCATATTGGGCACTTTTTCTTACTTGGCTAAATGGGAAGATGCATGGACAGCATTAGTTACATTTTCATAGCAACCCTCTCAGCATAAATCCACAGCAATTTACATTATATTATTATTAAAACAATAAATATTGACAAACATGAAACCGTACCATGTTTGATGGTGGCACTACAATTGTAGTTCCAGGAGCAGAAGAATCCTCCTCTTCATCTTCTTGCTGAGAATGAAGCCAAATTTTTAGAATAAGATGCTCTTACAAAACTAGCATGTGGACACGATATCCTGAAGGGTTTCAGAATAATGCCATCCCATCATCACAGGCGTTGGTCCAAAATGAAACATACACCTTTAACTTGTATGAAGTGGAAACATGTAGGTAAGTAACTCACCTCTGAGTCAGAAAGAATTGTCTGAGACATCCCCTCACAACCAACTTGAACATGAAGAGCTAGCATTTGCAATGGCATGATCATTTTGCACTGTGTGCACGTAGACTTTGGCATGAGACTGAACTCTGGTGCATCCACAGGCAGTGGTGTCAGATCAATCTCTTCTTGGAGGGGAGCAATGTATAACATAAACTTTCCTCCTGCAGAGGCACTTCTGAGAGCAGAGCCAGTGTATCCCTCTGACTCTAAGGCAACAGCATTCAATCTCCGTCTTCCATGTCCACCTGAAAATCAAAATGTCATGGTAATTTAAAAGTAGTATATTAACATAAATTGGCAGCATGGCATCCAGCTAGTGTAAGTTGGCCTATTCTGTATGACATACTTGGAAGTGAAAAATGTTGAATGTTGAAATGCATGAAGAAAATTATTATCAACTGCAATGAGAACAAAATGAAGGCTAGAAAGCTATAATTGTATCTACAAGTTACAATTTCATGTTTCAGAAAAACAAGAGTTATTTTTTGTTTGTTTGTTTTTAACATATAAGTCTCTATAACATCTCTTTTGAGTGAACTTCCAAAATTATGCACTAACCCATATCTCCTTGTAGCATTTTTGGTCATACATTACAAAACTGTACACATGGATGTGCCCTTAAAAAACAGTCTAAGCTGGATGTTTGAGCTGCTTATTTTGGGAAACATCGGAAACACCTCCGTCTGTGTGTGTGTGTGTGTGTGTGTGTGTGTGTCTGTTTGTCTGTTAACAGCATAACTCAAAAAGTCATGGACGGATTTTCACCAAATTTTTACAGGATGTCCGGAAGAGTAAGAGTAACAATCGATTAGATTTTGGAGGTGATCCGGATCACCGTCTGGATCCAGGTGGCCATCTCTCAATTGGACAGAGACCTTCAAAAAAATCCTGGATCCAGACGGTGATCCGGATCACCTCCAAAATCTAATCGATTGTTACTCTTGCTCTTCCGGACATCCTGTAAGAATTTGGTGGAAATCCGTCCATGACTTTTTGAGTTATGCTGTTAACAGACAAACAGACACACACACACACAGACGGACAGACAAACAGCATGGCGGAGGTATGCACTCTCCGAGTGCTTTTATAGTTTTGAACAGTTGGTTGAGGAGACATGTCCTGACTCCCCTGCTTGGGTTCTTCTATTGTGTGATTGAGCATCGACAAAAAACTCTGCGCAGCAGTAGAGACTGCCTGCTGGTCATACTGGGATAAGAGATTTGGTCTTAGTTAACCACTGTTACCAACAATAACACAGCAATCAAAAAGTATTTATATCCTTTTTGAGATTGAAGACTGTGAATCCAGTCAATGGCAAGTGGAGTGTAACCTGAGGATGTTGCAATCGCCTTGCCATGAAGAGATATGTAGTATCACGTCTTTCTGGTGAAGACGGTTATAACCTACACTTCACCAAACACACACAAAGAGAAATAATGTTTAAAAATTAGGCTCTGGGTAAGTTATTTGCCCAGAAAATGATTATTGGATCAAAACGAAAGAAATTAGTCCATTTACTGTCTGACAACCTGCTGCAGTTAACATAACAATCTCGGACCTGACTAATCATCATCACCCAATTTCAAACGTTAACTATAACTAAACAACCTATGGCCGATGGCATCATCTGTGAAATAACAAATTTTCACTTGCATACATTATAATATTGAAGAAAGTATGTACAAGGTACATAAAAATCGAGCAAAAGAATCAAAGAATACTAGAATAGAATACTACTATAATACTAGAATAGAATAGAAGTAGACTTTTCACCTGTATGCGATATGCGATGGAGTACACAATGGCGCCTTCGTCTTCTTCGTTGGTGTTTAACGACATCTTGCATCCATTATGCTGCACTACCACCATCTACTGTGTCTACATAAATATTACTTTGTCCATCACGCAGATTTTCCATATTAGTCCCGTTGCAGTTAAAAAATTCAGGCGTTTCCTACCAATTCCACTTCACACTCCAATATGTTCTTTAAGTCCGCCTCCCTCCAGTCCTTCTGTGCTCATTCTCTCCATCATGTCCCTTCTTTCAATGTATTTTAAGCAACTCATCAACACGTCCCAATCTCTTAGTGTGTGGTCATGGAGAGGTCATTACCTGCATATTTACCTGTATACATATGTACCTGCATATAACCTGTCGTCCGTCCCAGGCAGAAAAACCTCATCATTGGTTTCGCAAACTCAGATTATATTTGACTTGCACCATATAGTTTTAAAAAAATCAACTTTACATTTCACTGTTCTCAGTCTTGAGTGTCATATTCTGATACCAAAAACACCACACTCTCATATTTTATTGTTTTTTTTTTTATTGTATTTATTTTATTGTTGCACATCACTAAATTAACAATTCACATCTAAAAGGCATTTATTAAGGGGCACACAGTCACAACTTTGACGACTGGTTGATGGCTGCCATCTGTCATCAACCCTTGGATGTGCGTCAGGTTTAGGACCCACATCAACATCAGGACCAACATCGTTGGAGTCATGGTCTGGAGCAGTCTGGGGGAGGATAAAGATGCAAATCAGAAAAGGACTATTAGTGTTTGAGGTGTGTGTTTGAGCGACTGAGTAAAATTTTATCTATAAATAATCTTTACCCACACATGGATCGTGGATTTCAATATACTACAGTTGAGTTTGTTTTTAGAATGAATGCAGAAAAATGTTTACAATTTCTCTCAAGGAACAAATAATTTTTAAGAAGTAAAGACATTTTCTTCTTGCTCCCTTTTTATGATAGGACAGAACTTATTAGCTGTTTATTTGCATTGTTTCAAAACAAGTTATAATTATTTGGCACTTAATAGTGTGTAACATCACTTACTCATCACAAATTGAACAGCACGCAGGTATATATCCTGACCAAAGGATGAGGAGTCAGAGCAAGGATTTACTTGGCGTTCCAGCATAGCAAAATTCTCTGCAGACAGGGGGATGGAATTTCAGGAACAATGCCATTGTCCCTGTCATCAGTATCTGCCTCCTCTTGATGGTCAGTGGGCTGCAGCTGCATGGTCAAACAATAAAATTAATGATAATAGACAAAGTGCTTCATGGAAGACTTTCATGCAAATCAAGTAAAACACATCCACCTCTTGCCAGCTTGGCTCAGGCACAGGTGCTTGGAGCATTCCAATGTGCCACATTTGCTGAGGTGTCAGGTTTGCCTCAGTGCTGAGAGGGTGGTTGTTCCAACTCTCTGTGAAATGATTAAGATCTGCACGCAGACGAGGTATGAATACATATTGCACACAGAAGAGGTGGATTGCATTGGAGAGGTTGATGAATCCCTCTTCCTCCAAGCTGTGGAGTGTGTTGTAATACTGGGATGTCACTGAACTCCAAACATCTCTCCATAAGCGCTCACTCTGAAAAAAAGCAGACAACGGTTAGAAAAAGAAACACTGGTGGACTACAGAGTAGAGAAGAAAGCTGTCTGAAACGGCCAATCTACGCCAAGAGGTGTGTTCAATTTAAGAGATGACTGCCAACAACATCATGATAGCTGACTGCCAACAACGATAATGACGATCAATCAACAAATGGTAACAGAATTATAACAACATTAATTACTCATGTCAGTCTCCTCGATAAAAAGCAAATTTACCTTCATTTCTGTCAAAGTAGTTGCTATAAAAATGGTCTTTTGTTCTAAAGTAGCTGAGCACTGTTTACTCCAACAATCTCAGTACAACTATCAAAAAAGCAGATGTAGATGTGGCAAGTTGAAATAATTACCTCAGGTTGTGGACACTTTTGCCTGCAATAAAGCTTGCACGGCCTGTTCCTCTGACAGTGAACATGCACCTTGCTATGGCCACATTTTCAACACCTTGATCAGCTCTCACTCTGAAAACAAAGGAAATGCCTTTTACCCTAAATATGACAGTCATAATTTACAGCAACACAACACTGTTTTATTTCTAATGTAATATGAATAAATACCTTGAGGGCCATCCATTTCTCCGAACCCCCTCCATGAAGAATCCAAAAGCAGTTGCTGCTTTGTTATTAGATGCTGTGTCCAGGTAGAAAATCTTGTTGAGAAAAGTTGAGACACATACCACATAAGCTTTGGAGCAGTGCATGAGGGGAAAATGTGGTGGATGATTAGAAAATTAAATAGCTACCTTCCTGGAAAATCCATCTATCCTCCAAAGATGACAATATTATACCTTTTGAAAATGCATTAGAAAAAATGTAAAAATTCACAGGCTCATGTAGAACTCCAAAGTCATACAACACAGGAAATTGTTAGACAAGCAACATCGACATGACATCAACGACCCAGTGGTAAGGAGGTATCCAGCAACATCTGCAGAGAGTCACGACCTATCTGTAATTCTGGCCGTCCTACTTTCCCTGCCCAACATGTGGTTGCTATATCATTGTAGAGCAGAGGAACAGTATCCTGTGCTAGATGTGAGCTGAGCACTGCAGTCAGCTCTTGCAGACCATCAAGCAGCTCTGCAGGAACTTCCAAATATTGTGCACCAGCTTGAGCAAACTGCAACTCTTGATTGCATACAAACAGGATGGTAAATGGTCTGTATTTATATAGCGCTTTACTATACCTGCAAGGTACCCAAAGCGCTTTGCATGATACGTCACATTCACCCATTCACACACACATTCACACACTGATGGCGGAAGCTGCCATGCAAGGCGCTAACCACGACCCATCAGGAGCAATTCAGGGTTAGGTGTCTTGCTTAGGGACACCTCGAGCACGACGGGGCGAGGATCGAACCGGCAACCCTTCGGTTGCAAGACGGCCACAAGGTACTCCAGGAGGTACTCCAAATAGGTACTGTGTTGATGACAGAGCCCAACCTATCCCTTAACCTCACTAAATACTGTTGTGCCATTGGATGCCTGCAATGAGATATTAATCCACTGCGTTAATATAACGTGCTTAACAGTGTTTATATAGCCTATAATATGAAGTGTGCTGAGGGCATTGTACTCACAGTAAATTCAGTATCGTGGATACTACAATGCAGCTGCAGCTGGTGGTGGAATAAGTAGTGGCCTGCGCCTGCAACCACAGATGCAGTGTCAGCCACACAAACATATGACTATAGAAAAGACTGACTTCCCCGCACACAAGTAGCTGGCTTCTAGCTTCTTCTGGAGAGAGATTCGTCATTGGTGTGGACACCTGTCACTCAAACATGCCCGACCAATGGAGAAGCATCCGCCCACTGTGGGATGTTTGTGTCAAAATGATTCAATCACAAAAACAGGCTTCAAAACTTTTTTCACTTCGATCGGAAAAAAAGGTGTCTGAATGCCAAAACAAACACTCCGAACGCTTTTTTTTTTTTTGCTTTGATTGAAAATAATTTTTTTTTTGATTGAAGTTATATCTTTTGTGATTGAGTAATAAAGAAACAAATGTCCTACTCATTTTATGGCTCCAATCCAAAAATATGACTTCAATCAGAAAATATATTTTCAGTCAAATAAAAACTGAATTCAATAATGAAAAAATTTCAATCAAAGAAAAAACGTGTTCGAATGCATTTGTTTTTTAGTCTCAAATATTTTTTCTATTGGGAAAACGTTTTTATCTTTGATTGAATTTTTTTTATTATTATTATTGAAGTGACCTTTTTTTTATTGAAAACATTTTTTTAGGTTGGGGCTGCTTTTGTTTTCATTGAGTAATAAAGAAACAAATGTCCTACCCATAATATGGCTCAAATCCAAAAATATGACTTCAATCAAAAAATGTATTTTCAACAAAAAAAAATTTCTATCAAAGAAAAAACGTGTTTATATGCAATTTTTTGGGTCTGAAATATTTTTTTTTTGCGTTTGAAAAAGTTTTTTCTTTGATTGAAAACTTTTTTTTTTTGATTGAAGTGAAGTTTTTTTCTGATTGAAAACATGTTTTGCGATTGGAGCAACTTTTTTTTCGATTGAAAAATAAAGAAACAAGGTGGCTGTTTTTGTGCTTGTTAGGAGTCTTCTGTTCAATGGTAGCAACACACATCACACAAACAACCTTCATGTGACTAAAAACATCCATTACAGCATGTTCTTTAAGCAATAGCACTCATACTGTAATGGACCTGTTTACAACCAATACCTGATATGTGTTTGACCCAAAATAGTAAAAAAAAAAGTACAAGTTTGATTAAAGCTTTTTACAGTTTTTCATCTGCTACCAGTGAAGTAGAAAGGTTTTAATTAGTTTGTGTTTTGTGTGTGTGGGCAAAGTGTTCTTTTCAGAGTCAGTCAGCGCAGCACAGTGAGGTGCACCAAAGAAAATGATGACTAAATGCTAAGATGTTATGATGAATAAAACAAAGATTTTTCAGTGATGGAATATTCTTTTCCACTTGTACAATGAGTGCAAGGAAATTGTGCTGCAACCAAACAGCAAACTCTTTGAATGAACAATAAAGGCAACATGGAAATGCAGAAAATTACAGTTTGTCAAACGTCTGCTTGAAGCTGCTTCAAAAACTAGTTAATCTCTATGGATCCCTGCGTTAAAATGTCCAAGTTTACAGCAGTCTTTTTTGCTCCTATTTTGCCATTCTACGTCCTGGTGGTCTGAAAACGTACACCAGTATTGCTTTAGGACCCAATATCAAGCATGTGTCCTCTGCTTGTCTTGAATCATAAATCAACGTCAGTAAATTTCTCGCTCCTTATTAAGAGATGTAAATGAGATGTCATATTCATTCAATATTCATTACGGTACTGGATGGTTTAAAAAAGCAAAACTTTATTGCACTATGTCAGTGAACAAAACAAACAATGAACACCGGACTATGATGTATGGATTGTACTTTATTTCATGGGGGAAAAAGTATTTAATAGGCTGCATAAACACACCCACCAGGAAATTACGTCAATTTGTTGATTATCTAATTAATCGAAATCCAAAATATTAAAAAAAAACTTATGCTTTTGTCGGGAGCGAGCGATAACATCCGGATTGTCTCAAAAACGGGGAATATTGAAAACTTTAAAATAAAACTAAAAGAGCATTACGTAGCACAAAATTTTAGTTATTAGTTTACTGGGTTGCTTGGGAATAGAAATTTGTAAAATACAATAATTCATTAAATTAAATCTTAAACTTAAATGTAGTGACTGTAATGTCACTACAGCAAGATAGTTTTAATTATACTATATATATTGTGAATATTACCAATAACAAGGATGTAAGGTTTGGTGTTTTACTGTTTATGTGATTTATGTTATGGTTGGTTTCTGAGGTAGATTATTCTTTAATTATTACTGTTAGGTCATGTATCTTTGAAGAAGAAAATTTTATTTTTATAATTCAAGGTGGGAGTATTATGCGTTGTATGCTTTTGGTTAGTACAAGTTTTGTATATGTATGTTATTTGTATTGTATATGTGTATTTTTGTATGTATTGTTTATGTATTTTGTAATTTGATTTATATGTATTTTGTGTACATGTTGCTTTTTGGTGTTGTCGCAAATGAAATTATGAAGACCCCAGGAAGAATAGCTGCTGCTTTGCAAAAGCTAATAGGGGATCTTAATAAAACAAACAAACAAATTGATGTGAAGTTCTTTATATGTGGGCAATGTGTCTTTATTAGTTAAAAGACAGGACATTGTAATTGTAAGATGTCATTGATTTACACCTGTATTTTGTGCTTCATGGCGCTAGGTGTGCTGTTTGCATGTTGGACATTGTTTTACACAGACACCACCAAAGAAGAAAGGTGCCCAAAGTGCTGCACGTGTCCCCTGTGTTTTCCCGACCACGGTCAGGAAGCAGACAGCAGGAAAGGTTAACAATAGATATCGTCAGTAACTACACAAGTATGTTAAGAGCTCAGATAACGATACAATGTAACGAATAAATACAATAACATATAGGCCTACGCCATTTGGTTTAGCCCGTGGACGCGTCCATAGCAACCACCATAGCAACGGTGGGAAACGTAACAATTCCATTCCGAGACGTGAAAGATTAATCGGAATAACAAACCAAAGATCATACACAAGAACTGAACGAATATTGTGAAATTAAAATGGTTATCTGCCTGCCTAGCAAAGTACGAGGGCAGGACAGTTGTTTATGTAGATTATGGACTTGAAATGATTTCGGGTGGCATGGCTCAGTGGGTAGAGTGGCCGTTTTGTAACTGGAAGTTTGCCGGTTCGATCCTCGGCCCGTCATGCTCATGTTGAGGTGTCCCTGAGCAAGACACCGAACCCCTAATTGCTCCTGATGGGTTGTGGTTAGCGCCTTGCATGGCAGCTTCCACCATCAGTGTGTGTGAATGGGTGAATGTGACGTATCATGTAAAGCGCTTTGGATAAAAGCGCTATATAAATACAACCATTTACCATTTATATTTTTTTGGTGTCGCTGTAATGCCTGAGGGTCAGGTAGAAAGACAGGGGAATCTTGTTGTGGTCAGGAATAAAGTTTTTAGATCGCTGTGCGCTGACTGGTGTATGGATGAGCTCAACAAATTATTGCGGTAAAAGCACGTTCATGGAAATAAATACGGTTGTTTGCATTGACAACGAGAGAATTGTGGATCATTGAAATGCAACTTGTTAACAAGGAAGCGAAGCGCGTCAACTAATGAACGACCGGGGAAGACATCTCAGTAACTAGCAGTAATCATCAAGAGTTACATAAATGATTTAACAACTCAAAAAATTACACAATGCAACAATACAAAAATAAAAACACCACTTGGTTTCGTCTGTGGCAGTGTCCTAATCAAGCAGCATAACGGTACAAAATGTGACGCTGTCACAATTTAATGCCGTGAAGTGAAATTCAGCGTAAAAACAAACCAAACCAAAGATCATTTCCAATAACTGAATGGATAATGTGAAAGTGTTATATATATTTCTCGCTAAAAATGTCATCAAAATGTTTTTTTCTGTCCAGACTATTTTAAAATAATGCATTTTCCACGGAAAATAAAAGGAATAGCCGCCATGTTTTCATTTTGAGAAGCCTGCAGTAAGCAGTCACGTGACCCTTCGTCAGACCAATAGAAAAGAATTGGGGGAAAAAACGTGAGCATCTCACAATTTTCAGGCCCAAATTGTGAGATTGTAACGTTTTGCATTGTGGACCAACGTGATTATGTCACAATTTGATGTGAGACTGGGTTGTCTTGTTCTATTTCTAGCCAAGTACGGGGTGTCTCAGGGATAATGGTGAAAAAAATTTATGTTTTTAAAAACACATGCCCAACAGTACAGGATGAAATTTGGAAGTGATAAACCCCCGTTCAGTTTAGATTTTCTTAGATGTTTTTTGATTATTCTCAGAGTCCTGTAATTCCACAGAAAGGGTATAATAATGGAGTCAATTTTTTTGAGAAAGGATTTTGTTAAAAATACGGGAATATTTTGAAGTAAGTATAATAATTGAGGTAAGAAGATAATCTTGATTAAATTTATCCTTCCAATTAAGGATATTGGTAATGTTTTCCAGAAATGAATTTTGTTTTTAAGTTGATCCAGTAAAGGATAAAAATTGGATTGTATGAGAGAGGAAAATTGTTTTGTAACCTCAATGCCTAAATAAGTGAAATGGTCATATGATACCTTGAAGGGAAAACTCGTTACAATTGTCTGAGGAGTTAGATTGACTGGCATTAACAGGCTTTTGCTCCAATTTATACGATAGCCTGAGAATTTTCCAAACATTTCTATTTTTTTAAGAATAGAAGGGATAGAGCGCTCAGGTTTTGTCACATATAGCAAAATGTCATCAGCATATAATGAAATTTTATTATTTGTATTTTGAGTTTGGTAGCCAAATATTAGGGGATCTGTACGAATGCTTTGTGCAAGCGGTTCAATAGCGAGGACAAAGATTAGTGCTGACAAAGGGCAGCCTTGTCGTGTTCCTCTAAACAGTTTAAAAGAGGTAGACAAACTATGATTTGTGTTTATTTGTGCAGCTTGATTTGTATACAAGAGTTGAATCCAGTTTATGAAGTTTTCACCCAGATTTAATCGTTTAAGTACTTCAAAAAGATATTCCCATTCTATTTGATCAAATGCCTTTTCCATAAGATCATTGTGTCCTTTTCTTTCCGTGTATAAAACATAGAACAGTCGCCGTAAATTGGATGTTGAGCTTCTATTGGGTATAAAGCCAGTTTGGTCGGTATGAACTAATTTAGTCATTAATGGAATGAGTCTATTCACTAGGATTTTTGCATAAATTTAACATCTGTATTTAAAAGGGAAATTGGACGATACGAGCCTACTTCTAATTCATCTTTGCCTTTCTTATGAAGCACTGTAATTATTGCCTGAGTTAGTGTAGGTGGTAGATTACCATCCAGTTGAGATTGCTTGTACATTCTATGGAGAAATGGTGTAAGAATATTGCTGAATTTTTTATAAAGGTCAACTGGTATACTGTCTGGGGGCTTTCCCACTTTTGAGGGACATAATCACTTTTTGTATTTCAGCTATGATAATATCAGCATTAAGTTTATTTAAATCTTCAGTTGAAATTTTTATTAGGTTACAATTATCTAGAAAATTATTCATAACTGTTTGATCAATACTTCATTTGGATGTGTATAAGCTGGAATAAAATTGTAGGAACCTGGTATTTATATCTTTCGGTTTGGTCAAAATATTTCCCTTATCATTTTTGATTTTATGAATTGTTCGATCTGCTTCAATTTTCCTAAGTTGATGGGCCAATAGCTTCTGTGGTTTTTCCCCAAATTCAAAGTATTGATGTTGAGTGAATATGAATGCAGATGTTATTTTCTTTGAAAGAATTTCATTCAGTTTATATTTCAGTTTAGTTATTTTCCCGTGTAAATCAGGGGTAGGTTTTGATGCATTTTCATGGTCTAATTGTTCTATCTGTTCTTCAAGCTGCTTACATTCAGCTGTATCTTTTTTCTTTTCGGCAGTCTCATAATGAAATTACACATCCTCTCAAATAGGCTTTAAAGGCCTCCCATAAGGTACAGGCAGTGACATCTGAGGTGTCATTTAATTCAAAATATAATTAAATTTGAGTTTCTATGAAATCCCAGAACTCCTTTTCTGTCAATAACTGAGGATTTAGTCTCAAGGTTCGGCTTTGTGGGTCCATACCTTCCAAAAATAAATTAAAAGTTAGAGGGCTGTGGTCTGAAATTGAAACTGTGTGGTATTTTCCATCAGTTGTGAATGGTACTAAATGAGCATCTATGAGAAAATAATCAATTCTACTATAAGAATTATTAACAGGTGAAAAAAAAAGAATAATCTCTACCTGATGGGTTGGTGAAACGCCAAAAATCTTTGAGATTCATATTTTTCAGATATGAGTTTAGAAATATACTGGAGTTGTTTTTAGGAATTTTATGGTTAGATGATCTGTCGAGGTAAGGGTCCAGGGGTGTGTTGAAATCTCCTATTATCAACTTAGTATGTGACAAATCAGGGATCAAACTGAAGACTTTCTTAAAAAACGCAGGACTATCTGTGTTAGGTGCATATAGATTAACAAGGGTTATTGATTCATTGTATATCTCCCCAGAGACAATAATATAACGGCCATCCTTGTCAGCAATAGTGGATTTATGGATGAAGGGGACACCCTTTTTAATAAAAATTGCGGCACCTCTTGCTTTCACAGAGAAGGATGAATGATAAACTTCTTTTACCCATTTCACTTTCAGCTTTTTATAACGTACTGTTTTTAAGTGTGTTTCTTGGAGAAAAATTATATCAGAGTGCAGCGACTTTAAATGGTTCATTACTTTACCTCTCTTTACAGGATTGTTGCTGCCATGTATGTTCCAACTAGTAACTGGCAGTCCCTTTTTGCTATTCTGTGCATCTGTCATATCACAAAATAAGATAAAATAAAGAAAAGTTGGCAGTTTAACAAAACATAGATATCTCTATATGAATTGTATTGGTAAAAATTTGTTTCTGAAACTACATATGTAAATTGACTCCGCTTCATCAAAAAAATAAACACATAAAACAAACAATCAATGAACATGAACTGAGAACACCTCAGGCTAACATTATAGAAGCCGCAGGACAACAGGTTGAGGGAAGCCAAAGAGGAAAAAAGAACAAAACAAAAACAAAAAAAGGCAAAAAGCCAAGATACAAAAAACAATAACAAAAAAGAAGGACTTCCCTAGCTGAGTAACCTAACTTACTAAGACTGTTAATCACCTTGGGGGAAGCTCCTTAAGCCAAATTGAGAAACGTTGGCCATTTGTAAGTAGAATTGAATTTTTTTTAAGAGTAAACATACCTTACAATTCTTAGTATAACAATGATACTCAAACATTCCAAAAAAACAAACAAACAGTGAGCCAGGTACATAAACAAAGACATGGTGAAATGAGTATTAATGTGGTGTGTAGTTACCATAAAGGTTTAAAATGAACAATATAGCCTTGCCATTTCTGCACCAGAGTTACTTAATGGATCCATCTCCATATTCTATCACTACAATGTATTTATTCATTTGTCATAACAGTGGTCCTTGTTGAGTCTATTAACATATAAATGAGCAAGGCTTAGTGACTTTTACTCCTACTTGTTCCGGGCGGTGTTGCCATGAGACGTTCATACTCCACGGCTTTCTGTGGGTCGGTGAACGATGTCTGGATGCCGTAGTGAGTAATCAGGAATCTTGCTGGGTAGAGAAGACCGTACCTGATGCCGGGTTGGTTGCGTAGCATCTGCCCTGTTCTGTTGAAAAGGGCCCTTCGCTTTGCCACCACGGGGGGATAGTCGGGAAAGATGCGCATGTTTTTACCCTGATACTGGAGGTTCTTCACCGCTGCCGCTTTATGGAGGATTTCTTCCAGTTGATGGTAGTAATGAAGCCGTATTATAAAGGGCTGCGGAGGTTCGGAGGGCTCTGGCCGCTGACGAAGAGCCCTATGGGCTCTATCAATGAGTGGTGTCTCGGTCAGAGTGAGCACATCTTTCAGCAGTGAGGTTATAAAGTCCCGTGGTTTTGGCATTTCCGGCCCCTCACGGATTCCAATAATCCGAATGTTGTTTCTCTGCGATCTGCCTTCATAGCCTTCACACTGTTGTTTCAGCTTATCCACTTCAGCATTGAGGCTAATCACTTGTTGCTCTAATTGGCTAATGCTATCTGAGTGACTAGTAGTAGCTTCCTCGATGTCCGTAACTTTACTTTGTAAAACGTTGGATTTAGCTTCGAGATTAGCAATTGATGTCTGAACGTCATGTTTAGCCATAGTTATCTCTCCTCTCAAGTCATTGTACACTCGTTCAATGCGTTTAACCAGATTTTCACAAATGTCATTCTTTATTCTAGTCATTTCACCTCTAAGTTCCGTAATGGCTGCTAATATGGCGCGGTTGAGGGATCTTCCTCATCACTGCTCGAGTCTTCGCCGGCCTCGTTCTCAGGCAAGGTCGATGCTTGGTCAGGTCCTAGTTCAGTCTTCTTTACCTTCTTGGTTTTTCCTTTCTTCATGTTGAGATAACCACTGGATTGTGAGTCCTTGGTGATAGATGATTGAATTTGAGCTGAGTTACTCTGTGAAAGTTTGTCTTTTTGGCCCTTAAAAGTAATTTTTAGAAGATTTGGCAACGGAGCTTTTCGAAAACGCGTTACTCCTTCATCGCTCAACAGCGCCCCCATTTGCCACTTTATTAGAAGAAATCAGATCAAAATGTTCCCAGAAAGGGGAGAATCTTCTCGTTTTGGCCTTCTTCTATGGAAAAAAAGAGTCTGAAACCGATTGCAAGCAAAGATACAGCAGGCAAAAATCCCAAAAATGTGAACAGCGAATCCATTGCGTTTTGCTGCTCCTTATATTTTGAATTGAACGTCGAATCCATGAACTAGTTCCTGAAGCAGTCACACAGTATGACCCGTGTTGTAGAATTTTCACACTCCCCAGAAAGGTTGATGCTAGAGGTACGGACCTGTACCCGTAGCATCTGTACTAGAGGTACGGACGTGTTGAGGTCACTGAAGAGCTGGCGATGGTTATTGCTGCACATTACAGGCAGTTTATATGAATGACTTTGACGGGGAACATTGTATAATTTAACTAAAAATACACCGTCTCCTCTCACACTTTATGTAGACAATGTAGTTTTTACGCTTTTAGACGCCGTGTCTAAATTGTTTGAAGTCCAATTCCTATTAATTAGTTTACCGCGTTCAGTGGTGGAAGCGGCTGACGAACTCCATTGCAAATGTTCCCATTTAATTTCGGACGCTAATTTACAAGATAAAGTTAAGGATGTCGAATATGAAACAAACACTCGTGAATGGTGAGAAGCAGCTCTTTAATTCGGCATGAATTTAAAAAACCCACAAACTCGATTTACTGTGATATTGTGAGATTTGTTTGTGGTTATGTAACTTAGCCATTCAACAGAGTCCGCTAACATTAAAGTGACTGACGTGCAGGGTCTGTGTTGACAGACGCAGAAAATACGTCAGGGTTTTGTTTAGGTTGTTAATATGTAATAGTCTGTCGCTACTTTTGAAGGTAAAAAAATACTTATAGTTTGCTGGCTGTTAGTTCCGCCATTCATTCCGCAGATTCACCTCGAATCACGGAAGCGCCTTCATCAGCGTCGCCGGCTCATTAATATTTATGTCCGTCGGATTACCAGCCAATCACGAAGCGTGTTCATCAGCCGGCTCATTAATATTTATGTACGGCTCATTAATATTTATGTTAAGGGAAAGTGCCTTATCCGTAGGCCACAGGCTACGGGTACGGGTCCGTATCTGTAGACACTACCCCCCAGAAAAATCTGACTCCCCCTTCGCGTGAACGTGCACGACTTACGTTTCACTCTGTGGCCACTTGACTGTTTTTGCTGTTGTTTTCTACTGGGTTTCGGGTTAAATGTAATTAAGTACCGAACTGCAGACATGTTTTCCTGTTAAATATAATTAGGTGACATGTTTCTCCTCCTCTTCTCATCCGTATGTGCGCACCCTAGATGCCATCGGGGGAGATTCTACGCTACTCTCAGTTTCACTCCTATGAGGACATCAGGACAGGACAGGGTGTAATCGCCAAATATTGTTCATATTCCATCAGTGTTCTACACGTGTCAATAAAGTATTTGTTCACTGAGAAAACTTTATATCTCCTTACTTAAAATCGGACTCCCTTAAGAATGCAAGATATGGCATCAAAATATGTCTGGTATTTATGAATAAAGTCTTTAATATAAGTATAGTTCTTAAGTATAAAGTCATTTGTTATTCTTGTTATTTTTATTGGGCCAGTAAACAACATAATAGAACTGAAATTCTTTAATCCCACACCTGGGAAATTATTTGCTACAACAGCTAAAACAACAAATCACAAGTTTTTTTAAAAAACAAACAAACAAAAAAAACCCTAGTAAATTGTCTGTAAGAAGTCTGTAAAGCAATCTGTAAGAACAGAATAATAAAATAAGGGGCTAAATGATCACAGTATGGCAGATTGAGAACAGAGAGACTATTTCAAAACTAGGACTTTAACAGAAATATGCAGGTTGAGTTAACTGTGCAGATTGTATGATATGAAATAAAATCTGGAGTCAGATTTTTCTGGGCCACTTGACAAAATCTGACTCCCCTACTATTTTTGGAATGCAAGAAGTGACAACCTCCAAACTGTCTCAGCTACAACATCTGCACCTCTGCTGCTGCTGTGTGAAGTATCAAGTATGTAGTCATTACAGGAGAGAAGTTGTAGGGGGAGTCAGACTTTTCTGGGCCACTTGACAAAATCTATCTCCCCTACTATTTTTGGAATGCAAGAAGTGGCAACCTCCAAACTTTCTCAGCTACAACATCTGCACCTCTGCTGCTGCTGTGTGAAGTATCAAGTATGTAGTCATCACAGGAGAGAAGTTGTAGGGGGAGTCAGATTTTTCTGTGCCACTTGACAAAATCTGACTCCCCTACTTTTGGAATGCAAGAAGTGGCAACCTCCAGATTTCTCAGCTACATCTGCACCTCTGCTGCTGCTGTGTGAAGTATCAAGTATGTAGTCATTACAGGAGAGACGATTAATTGTTTGTGTTTGAGCTTTTAAGCAAGCTGCTCCCCACTCAGCTTCTTCAATCTCTTCTTTAATATCTACACTCCAGGGGCCTATTTCACGAAGCAGGTTTAGTGAAAACTCTGAGTTTGTTAACCCTGAAATGAGGGAAACTCAGAGTTTTCCGTTTCACGAAGCGAGGTAACTCTAACCAGGGAATGCGGGGTAACTCTAGCCTGTTTCCAGGCATGTTATTTGGTCGCGGATCTGCGAAAATTCGCGTATCGAGGTATCAATGTTGAGACCCAACTTGAATCGCCCAAATTCGATGAGAAAAAAATATGGGGTGTAAGGGGTATAGGGTTGGATCGCACGTAGTTGTCAGCAGTGCGCTGGCTTGCAATGTTTACTTTCACGTACATCGTGTTCAAATTCAGTAACGCGAGAACTACCATTTTACGAGAGTGGAAGGCAGTTTGTGTGGTCGCGCGAAGGAGGAGGACAGGGAGAAAGAGGAATATGGCTAGAATTATTGACAGGAAAGAGGAGAATAGAACAAGGGAAGTGGACGATGGGTGTCGCGTCAAGTGGAATTGGGAGTAGTTGGCAAAATCCATGAAGCTTGCGCACCAAAAGCACGAGTTGGAAACAACGACTGGAGAGCATTATCGAAAGTTAGATGTAGCTGGGAAAGCAAGGTGCATGGTGTGCGACGATGAGACAAAATACAGCAACAGAGGATGCCAAGCGCTGATAGACCACATGAAAATGAAAAATCACGCCAGGAAATGGTACGAAAAGCGCTCTAACCACCAAATGCCCAGCAATTTTTTCACCCGGCGGAGGGAAGAGACGCGACAACAGGACCAAACATACGGTAGGGTGACCATATTCTGTTTCTCTGAAAAGAGGACACACTTCCAGCTCGTGCGCGAAAAATTTTCAGTTCAAAAACCCGGACATTTGAATGACTTTATAAACGCCGGCCGGACAGGCCGGACAGCCTCTCAAAAGAGGACATGTCCGGGCAAAAGAGGACGTATGGTCACCCTAACATACGGGATCAGTAGTGTGTACGTGCAACAACCCAGTGGCATTGCCCCACAAGTTCCTCAACAGAAGAGGCTCACTCCCATGGTCGATCGGAAAGCACACATAGTGATGACTTCATGTGGCTCATTCAAATTTGAATCCAGTATAAATATTTGGTTTCATCACATCAACATGACTTTGTGCTGTTTTTGGGGGGTGCCTAGAAGGTCCCATACAGACATTTTTTTAAGCCTTCATGTTTAAAGAATTCTAGGTGTCAGAGTTCACCAGAATGCACCATTTCAGCCTTTAAATTTCAAAAGTTTCCCATTCCCGTTGAACAACGCAAATAAAATGCAGTGCAGGTACATCAGTCCTGCAGTAGCTGGTAGCAGGTACCCTAATTTGAGCTGTACACTATGTGCCGGCTGTTAAATAATACAGTGGAAAAAGGGATAAAAGAGAGTTTAAAACGGTTACTCTTAGCATGGCACACTCTGTAGCGTCTACCAGAAGGTAACAACTCATACTCTGAAAAAAGACTGTGAGAAGGATCAGAAAGTACTCTGTTTGCCAGACTGAGCACTGACTTCTCAAAGATCATCTGAAGGGATGGGAAGTCCTTCTTGCCAATTACCTTCATGGCTGTTTTTTCCATTTTAGCTATTCTAACTTTTAGCTGGACAGAGAGAGTCCCAAACCAAGCTGTCATACCATACCTAATGATACTGCCTAGCACTGCATCATAGAAGGTTGACATGACTTCTATACTCACACCAAAAAGTCTGAGCCTACGTAAGAAATGTATTCTTACAATTTGATATTCTTTTCAAAGCTCTTACAAAATAGCTGACTGAAGTATTTCTAAAGAATGTTAAAGCAAATGAGGTTATGGTATACAGGAAATGTGTTTTTTTCTGGTACCTATTGGATGTAAACATGTTACATGATATACACTATTACAAACTAGTAAGCTAGTCTCAACACTTTGCAAGAAAACATGTTATGTGTAATCAACAATATTTGTATTTACAGCTGAAAAAACAGGTGTGCAAAGTACTGGGCATTCAAATGAGTCTATGTTCGCCCTATCATCCACAAACAAATGGTTTGGTTTAAAAAATGAATGGCACCATTTTTTTTTTGACATTGTTAAATGAAATTTGTATTCTTTTGCCTATACTGGAACCACGTCTCCTGCCTCATTAGTAGAACGAACCTGAGTTGCCTTCTCATTAGTATTGGTTATAATTCCCTGGGTGAAAGTCCCAGATTGGCGTTGTCTGGCTGGTGTCTACAGTTGGTAGTTGTAGCACCCTAGTTTTTCTCTTGAAGCCCTCCACTCACCACACTTGTTTATGGTTTGAAGATGCAGACATGTCTGATTCTGTCTCTCATTTACCAACAAAAATTACTGCTAAAGACCATGCAAATTCCCTCATGTTCTTAATGAAAGCAGAGGTAAACTGTTTTATGGAAGCAAATCAGACTCATCAAATTCTGAACTTTAAAAGCTGCTGAATTTCTTACTTTGAATTTTTTTTTTGCATCAAGTTATGTATTTGAAATTTTTTATGATTGAATTTAGCTCATCAAAATTCTAAAAACCAGTTAAAAAATCAGTGTGTTCAAAATTCGCCGTTGTGGTATCCTGACATTTATTGGTAATTGCTAATTATCATTATTTACCTGCTAAGTTACCTTGTTATAGATTAATGTGATGAGCTAGTCTCAAGGGTCCACTCCTTGCATGCAAGGAAAGCAGAAGAAGTTATCCGAGAGTCTGCCTTACGCTCATGTCGTGGTCCAGTCATGTATGCGAGTGTAGCATGCCATGCTCAAGCCCTCAGTAGAAGTTGAGGTTAAACTGAGATGTTGTGGACATTCGGTTCATCTCGCGATGCAACATCTTTTTGGCGACGAGGATAAAGACTTCAGGACATTAACTGGTGGAGTGACGAGTCGGGTTAGCATATGCTAATGTGCCACCATGCGGCAGCTAAACAGCAAGGAGAGAGACGTGGTTTTTCAGCTGGGACAGGAGGAGAGAGTACATAAGACAAGAAATGGCGACAATTGGCACGTTGGCAGCGTTTGACCAGAAGAATCAAACCTGGGAGGAGTATTGTGAAATAATGGAACAGTTTTTTGCCGCCAATAACATTGACGATGGAGATAGACAGAGAGCCATACTCATAAGTGGAAAATGGCGGCGCCCAGAGGTGCAGTGGCTTCCCGAGCTCCCGTGAATAAGCCTTTTATTAATGTCTCCGGACCAACAGTTAGTGCTGACTCTGCATCATTCAGTCAGCAAAGATACAGCCGAACCAAACTCCTGGACATTAAAGTAAGTTCGGACTTAACACTCCCATCAGAACTCAAATCTACTCTGGGTAGGCTGCAGCTGCTGAGAGCGTCGCGGTGGAGGAGCAGGCTATGCAGCCAGGCCGTCAAGAGGAAGCGGTGCGCCTGGAAACAAAAGCAGGGCAAGCGGGCAGGCTGGCTAGCTCAGCTAGGGGCTAGGAAGCCACCGATACCGTCACTCTTCCTGGCCAACGTTCGCTCCCTAGATAACAAAATGGATCTACTCCGCCTGAGGCTGGGATTCGTGGACGAGATTAAGAACTGTGCTGTAGTGTGTCTGACGGAAACGTGGTTAAATAACACCATGCCGGACTCAGCCTTCCAACTCAACGGGCTACAGCTGTTCTGTGTGGACCGCGACCAGCGCTCGGAGAAGACTCGGGGTGGAGGACTGTGTGTGTATATCAGCAAAGGTTTGTTGTACAAACTGTGGACTGGTTGAGGGCTATTGGTCCGAGGCTTTAGAGTTTATGACGGTGAAATGCCAGCCATTCTGCCTGCCACGAGAGTTTACGGCCGTGTTTGTCACTATTGTTTACATCCCGCCAGGTGCTAATGCTAATAAGGCTAGCGAGGTGCTGCAAGAGCTACACGACACCATCAGCTCACTGCAGACCAAGCACCCGGAGGCTTTCTACGTGGTTGCAGGGGACTTCAACCACGTAAGACTGACAGACATCCTGCCCAGGTTCCACCAGCATGTGGATTTTCCAACAAGGGGAAATAACACTCTGGACTGTGTATACTCCAACATTCACGGAGCATACAGAGCCCGACCCTGCCCCCACCTTGGCTTCTCCGATAACACCTCCGTCCTGCTTGCACCAGCATACTGCCCCCTGCGGAGGCGGTCCAGACCAACAAAGAGCACAGTCACTGTGTGGCCCAGCAATGCTGCTTGTGTTCTCCAGGACTGTTTCGAGTGCACAGACGAGAGAGTGACACGGGAGTGGATTTTCATTCCTGTCCCATCCCACTCCCACAGAAAAAAATCTTGTCCCGTCCCAATCCCAGGCCAGAGTAAATAAAAAAATCCTGTCCCATCCCACTCCTGGTAAAATGGCTCCCACTCCCATCCCACTCCTGTTCAGAATGACTCCCACTTCTGTACCGCTCCCTTTTTTCCCCATTCCTCTAGTTTTTAGGCAATACAATGAATTTGATTTGATTTTCTCCCCGTTCTTTTTTAGATTACTTTGTGTTCTGCAGTTTCATTTCAAAAGATATGGCAACAGGAACAGTTAATCTCTGGTAAAATTAGGACCCATTTATTACCTCAGTCCAAACAAAAGTGCCTAACTTAGTGTAATAAACCCAAATATATGAAGCTTCATTTTGCTTATTTATTGAGCAATTGTTCCCTTTGAACATAGACATTGTCCCTGACTCACTGCTGTACTTAACTATGGTTAAACACGTTTTGCAAGTGGCATACGGCGTGTTAACGCCATCACACTCGACTCTCGTGAAGCTGAGCAATATTTCCGACTTCCCTGCCATTTCTGTCAGCTGAAACTTCAGTGTCCCGCCTGCGGTACACCGACTAATTTGCATAGGAATTTCAAGAATGTCCGACGGCTGCAAACGCAATTATACAAACACTATACGCCGATGGAAAGCTTAGCTTCTCATGAATCCGCCGGTATAAACCACTTTCAGACGTTATTACCACAGCGGGTGAGAAAAACACATTTGTCCGCCATAAACGAATATTCATCCATCCGTTCTCTATACACGGCTTCAACGCACACAGCGCGACTCATATTTCCGGGTTCATTATTACACACAGATGAAAATATTCCACAAAAAACAGCCATAATCCAACCTTTTACATCCAGACGACACAAGCCAGTAAACTATTTTGTCCAAAACATGTCCTGAAGTCAGTATAAAATCCACGAATCGGTCGTTTTCAAGGAAATGCACCTCGCGATGTGCGTCCAATATTCCCTGTATTTTTCGTAATTTTTTAAATTTAAAAATAGAATGTTATCAATTTTTTGTACTGAAAATGGCTGGAATTGACTGCAGCTTAAAGGGTTAATAGATAGGTCCTTACTTCTTACTTTGCATTGCAAATCAGTTTTTAGCACATCAGATTCAACGCCAGTGTTAACTCCCTCCATTGCTGTTCTTCTTTGAATTACGGCGGAGAGCAGCGGCCGGAAGCACTGTTCGCTTCTGGGCCGTGTAGTTCTTTTCACTTCTATTACAGTGTAGGCTTATTGGCAAAAAACTACAAAATGGCGGCGCATGTCATAAATTATATTTTGTCTTATTGATTGGTTCCCGCTCCCGTCTGCTCCCACTTTTTATCCTGTACCGTCCCAATCACGTGATCAATAGTAAAGCTGACTCCCATCCCGCGGGAATCCCACGGGAATCCCGTGACCCGCGGGAATCCCGAAAAAATGTCAGTCTCTAGCACAGACCAGTAGGTCTTCAAGGAGGCAGCAACATATGGAGGTGAGGTGGACCTGGAGGAGTACACCAGCTCGCTGCTAGGCTTCATCTCCAAGTGTGCTGATGACATCAAGACCACCAGGACTATATCCACCTACCGCAATGACAAGCCATGGCTGAATGCAGAGGTGAGAGCCCTTATGAAGGCCAGGGATGCTGCATTCAGGGCAGGTGAGGAAACAGCACTGAGAGCAGCAAGGAGAGCTTTAGTAGCTGGCATCAAGAGGGCCAAGGCCACATATGGGCAGAGAATCCAGGGTCACTTCTCATCCAGTGACCCCAGAAGAATGTGGAAAGGCATAAGGTGCATCACTGACTACGACGTCAGAGATGCACAATGCCCCATGGATCCAACCCTCCCAGACAGACGCTTTGATGATCCCAACACACCCCTCTGCTCCAGACTCACCTCCTCTCCAGATGACATGCCCCTGATTGTGACCCAAGGAGATGTGACAAGGACACTCCAGAGGATCAATCCCCACAAAGCTGCAGGCCCTGACAACATCTCAGGACGAGTACTGAGGGACTGTGCACATCAACTCTCCGAGGTACTAACAGACATCTTCAACATCTCACTTCAGGTAGCATCCATTCCCGCTTGCCTGAAGGCTGCCACTATCGTACTGGTCCCCAAGTCTTCCAAAGTGACAGGCCTGAATGACTATCAGCCTGTAGCCCTCACACCGATAGTCATGAAGTGCTTTGAGAGGCTAGTGATGGCCCACATCAAAAGTTCCATCGACGCCACTTTGGACCCCCACCAGTACGCCTACAAGAAAAACCGCTCCACTGACGATGCCATCTCTTCAGTGGTGCACACAGCCCTCACCCATCTGGAGAGCAGGAACGCATGTGTCCGTGTGCTCTTCCAAGACTTCTCCTCCGCCTTCAACACCATCATTCCACAGACGCTGGTGGGAAAACTATCCACCCTGGGTCCTGGACTTTCTGACAGGCAGGTGCCAAACTGTCCGGATTCACAACACCACCTCCTCCCCAATCACCATCAACACTGGCTTGCCCCAGGGCTGTGTGCTGAGCCCCCTCCTGTTCACCCTGCTCACGTATGACTGCTCTGCAAAACATCCGAGCTGCCATATAGTGAAGTTCGCAGACGACACAGCAGTGGTGGGATGCATCACAAACAACGATGAGTCCCACTACAGAGAGGAGGTAGAATTGCTGGTTGGCTGGTGCAGAGACAACAACCTCTGCATCAACGTTAAGAAGACCAAGGAGATGGTAGTGGATTTCCGCAGAGTCAGATGTCCCCCCCATCCCCTGCACATCGGCAGCGCTGACGTAGAAGTGGTCTCCACCTACAGATACTTGGGAGTACACCTGTCTGAGGAACTCACCTGGAGCCACAACACCTCCCAGCTGATTAAGAAGGCACAAACTGTTGGTTCACTGCACATATATTTATGTTGCAGGTTTTTATATATTGAATATATTAGTGTGTCTCTTTATACTTATAGTGTCTTTATGAGAGTGTTTTTATATTGTTTTGATGGCTGAAACTGGGACCAGGGTTCAATTTCGCATTGTTTCATGTGCAACTGTGGAATGATATGACAATAAAGAACCTTTTGACCTTTGACCTTTGACAAGTGTCATCGGAGCATCAATGTACAGTTTGATGTGGAACCTTCTCAGCCCAGACAAGCTGAAGGACAAGACATACACCGAACTGGTACACCTGTTAAAAAAAACATTTTGATCCAATGCCAAGCGAAATCGTACAAAGGTACAAGTTTGATTCCCAAAGTTGCAAGTCTAATGAATCAGTGATGGAGTATGTAGCGGAGTTCCGCAGGACTGTAACTATGGCGACACCTTGCAGCAGATGTTGAGAGACAGGATCGTTTGTGGGATTAACGACGACCGGATTCAAAGGTGACTCCTGGCAGAAACGGATTTGACATTTAATAAAGCTTTGGAAATTGCTGTGGCAGCAGAGACTGCAACCAAAAATGCCCAGGATTTACAAAATCCCAGTGCCGCAGTTTAGTGCTTTAAAGTAAACAAGGGCTCACACGAGAGTGGTGCAGTCAAAGGAGCTGCGCCGGCATGCTACCGCTGCAAAGGACAACACTTGGCACCTGAATGTAAGTTTAAACAAAAAGAATGTCATGCCTGTGGAAAAGTAGGCGATATTGCCAGAGCCTGCCGCAACAAGAACACACAGAAGAAATCAACAACAAAAAATCAGCTGAGGCTAAAAGAGAGAAGGGGCGGAGTTCAAACTACCGTTCACAAAAAGTGCAGGAGAAACAAGAGGACAGTAACACTGATAACTCAAAAGATGGCATATTCACGCTGAAGTGCATGGAGTTCAAACTGGGTTGCATGAGTGAAGTGCACCTGAGAAAAGTTGGCCCATATACCGTACAGTGAGTATGAGGCTGAATGGAAAATGTGTTACTTTTGAAATAGACACTGGATGTAGTCTCACAGTAATGAATGAGAAAACATTTCAAACAATGTTTTAAGGTGCTAAATCTCCCCGCATTAGGCCAGTCCAGATTAAGTTGGAGACTTACACAGGGCACCCAGTGACAGTGAGTGGAGCTGCTTATGTCAGAGTGAAGTACATGCATCAAAGTGTTAAACTGCCTATCATAGTGGTCGAAGGGGATGGCCCGTCCTTACTAGGGTGAGGCTTGCTGGAGGACATACGGCTGAACTGGAAGGAAATTAAAGACAGACACAGAGCTTGTCGAGTGAAGCACATCCAAACTGGGAACAAAGCAGTGCAACAAACAAAAGAAAAAGCTCTGCAGCAGGTGGGAAGTGAGCATGAGGAAGGATTCAAAGAAGAACTTGGCACACTGAAAGTCACCAAAGAAGCTGCACAGTGGAGTAGTAGTTAGCACTTTCGCCTTGCAGCAAGAAGATCCCCGGTTCAAATCCCGGGGTGGGCCCGGGATCTTTCTGCATGGAATTTGCATGTTCTCCCTGTGCATGCGTGGGTTTTCTCTGGGCACTCCGGCTTCCTCCCACAGTCCAAAAATATGCTGAGTTTAATTGATGACTCTAAATTGCCCGTAGGTGTGAATGTGAGTGCGATTGTTCGTCTGTATATGTAGCCCTGTGCCAGACTGGCAACCTTTCCAGGGTGTCCCCTGCCTTCGCCCGAGTCAGCTGGGATAGGCTCCAGCACCCCCCGCGACCCTAGTGAGGATAAAGTGGTGTATAGGGAATGGATGGATGGATTCTTCCGACCTTGTTCCATTCCTTATGCAATGAAAGCTAAAGTGGATGCGGAAATTGACAGGTTGCTGAAGGAAGGAATAATCACGCCAGTGAAATACTCAGAGTGGACAGCTCCAGTGGTGCCGATCTTGAAACCGGTAGGAACTGTGTGACTCTGTGGAGATTATAAGCTCACAGTGAACACCGTTTCCTCATTGGAACAATATCCAATACCCTGAGTTGATGACTTGTTTGCAGCTCTAGCTGAAGGAGAACAGTTTTCCAAGCTGGACATGAGCCATGCATACCGGTATCAGCAAATACTGATGGATGATGACTCAAAAAAATTCCTGAAGGTGAACACACATCGAGGACTGTTCACATACAACAGACTGCCGTTTGGAGTGGCTTCTGCACCCACCATATTCCAAAGGACCATGGAGGGTCTGTTGAAAGGAATTCCACTAGTAGCAGTGCACCTGGATGACATTTTGGTGAGTGCAGTGAATGCGGCTGACCATCTAAAAAAAACCTTGACGCTGTGCTAACAAGGCTGGAAGAAGCTGGGCTGTGCTTAAGATGAAATAAGTGCACCTTCCTACCGGATGAAGTGGAGTACTTGGGGCACAGAGTGGATGCACAGGGACTTCACCCAGTGTAAAAAAACTGAGAGCCATTCAGGAAGCTCCCGCTCCCACAAATGTCACTGAACTCAAGTCATATCTGGGTTTGCTGAACTACTATAACAAATTTCTGTCATGGCCCCTCCCTCTCCTGCTCCGCACTAGGCCTGATTAGGAGCGGCTGGGCTGGTGCACAGCTGCCGCAAATCAGTAAGCAGCGCAGCATAAAGGCCTGGCTCTCTCCACTGCTCCTTGCTGGATCATTACACGCCGCACTCCGCCACACACACATCGCTATCTGGACTCTGTTCCCTCGTGGATTACCTTGTCTGCTCCGTCTCGCCTCCTCACCCCGGAATCACTCATCCGCTCTGCACCCCTCCTCCGTCTGCTCCCGGTCTGCTTGCTTGTCTGTTCTTGCCACATCTCCGCCACTGGCTCCCTCAACTCTGCCCCCGCCACCTCGTCTCCAGATCCCCCAGACACTCTGTGAGTCACCTCTTTCCCTGTTAGTTTAGTTTAGCCCCCACCACGGCCCCACGCCATCGCCCTCAGTTCCTTTAGTCACTCTGTTTAGTTTATTCCTGTGCCTCCCATATGGAGAGCTTTTGTGTTCTGTTTTGTTATTAAAATCCATTTTAAGTTAACCTGCCTGCCTGTTTGCCTGCTGCTTGGGTTCACCCACCTAGTTCATGACAATTTCTTCCCAACCTGGCAACCCTGCCAGCCCCACTGCATGAACTGTTGAGACAAGAGGTGTGATGGAAGTGGAAAAAAGAGCAAGAGGAAGCCTTTCAAAAGTCCAAGGTCTTGCTGAACACATCAGATGTGTTAATTCACTACTACCCTGACCGAGAATTAATCCTGTCATGTGAAGCTTTGCCTTATGGAGTAGGCGCGGTGTTATCACATCGAATGGATGATGGGAGTGAGAGGCCCTTGGGATTCATGTCACACATGCTACAGCCTGCTGAAAAAAGATACTCTCAACTTGACAAGGAAGGCTTGGCAGTCTTGTTTGGTGTGGAAAAGTTTCACAAGTACCTGTATGGCCATGCCTTCACCATTTACATGGATCACAAACCTCTGATCTATCTCTTCAATGAGAAGAAACCCATCCCACAAATGGGCTCACCAAGAGTGCAAAGATGGGCTGTGCGTCTCAGTGCTTACAAGTACAGCATAGTCTACAAACCAGGAAAATACCATGCCAATGCAGACACGTTGAGCAGACTGCCTGTGACTGAGAAAATAGGGAAGGGGGAGAAAACAGAACAAGTCCTGATGATGGATCTACTGGATGAGACACTGGTGGACACAAACCAAATCAAAAGCTGGACAGCTAAGGATGTACTACTGTCACAAGTCCATGCATACGTCCTTACAGGATGGCCATCTGAGACTGACGTCTGCTTCAAGCCTTACCATCAGCGGAGAATGGAGCTGAGTGTGAGGGATGGTTGTGTGCTCTGGGGAGCCAAAGTTATCATACCAAAAAAAGGCAGAGATAGAATGTTAAAACTGCTGCATCAAACACATACTGGCATAACGAAGATGAAAGGTCTGGCTAGATCTTATCTGTGGTGGCCAGGTATGGACCAGGATGTGGAAAGAGCAGTGCAGTCCTGTGAGGAATGTCACGCTCACCAAAAAAGCAACAGTAACTGCACCAGTGGGGCGGCTGTGGCTCAGGTGGTAGAGCAGGTCGTCCAATGATTGAAGGGTCGGCGGTTCGATTCCCACTCTCGCCTAGTCATGTGCTGTTGTGTCCTTGGGCAAGACACTTAACCCACCTTGCCTCCAGTGCTCTTCACTGGTGTGTGAATGTTGGTGGTGGTCGGAGGGGCCGTAGGCGCGGATTGGCAGCCACGCTTCCGTCCGCCCCAGAGTGAGCGTATGGTTGAATGGAAACAATTGTTGTATAAGCGCTTTGAGTACTCTGATGAGTAGTAAAGCGCTATATAAGAGCAAGTTCATTCATTACATCCGTGGGAGTGGCCAGAGTCACCATGGTCAAGGATTCATGTGGACTATGCAGGGCCCTTCCTGGGAGAAATGTTCCTTGGGATAGTGGATACTCACTCAAAGTGGATGGACATCTACCCAATGATGACATCCACATCAAAGGCTACCATTGAGAAGCTACGTCAAAGTTTCAGTGTTTTTGGCCTGCCACAAATGCTGGTGTCAGACAATGGGACCTGTTTCACGAGTGCAGAGTTCGAGTCATTCATGAAACAAAATGGCATTCGTCATGTGAGGTCAGCACTGTTCCACCCATCCTCTAATGGGCTGGCGGAGAGGACAGTCCAAACTTTCAAGGAGGGGATGAAAAAGACGAAAGGAGAGACTGTGCAAACCAAACTTTCCAGGTTCCTGTTTAGCTATCGTATCACACCTCATGCAACAACAGGCTTGACACCTGCAGAGTTGATGATGTCATGGAGGCTCCGATCTGAATGTCATTCAGAACTCTTTGGGTGTTGTGTCATACACTGTCCGCTTTGGGAGTAGTCAAACCATGATGAGACATGTGGATCAAGTGAGAGCTGTACTGACAGCTGCAGTGCCGAATTTGGAGCTTAACAAGGACTTACAGCTGTTTCCCAACAGTGATCCAGGTGCTGTGGGTCCCTTGCCTGCAGATTTGAGTCAGGGTGGTGGATCTCCTTCAGGTGAGCCCACAGAGCAACAGCCTGCTCCCGTGGCCAAGGCTCACCCAGAATCACCAAATGCACCGGTGGTGCGTCGCTCAACCAGGGAGAGACGCTTGACCGCTCACCTCAGAGACTTTGTTAGTTAGAGTGAGATCTTTTCCAGGAATAGAGCAACAATGCGCTCTGATCTCACTGGGAGGACATATCTCTTAAGTTAGGTTCTGAAAGGACTAAAAAAAAGATGAAAAGAGTTTCAGTTGAAGTTATTGTGATGTGGGTGACTGTTGTGTATTATGGAGGTTGAATGTTTGTTCTTTTTCCATCAATGACTAGTTGTTGACTTAAAGGTGGGGGAGATGTGGTATCCTGACATTTATTGGTAATTGCTAGTTATCATTATTTACCTGCTAAGTTACCTTGTTTTAGATTAATGTGATGAGCTAGTCTCGACGGTCCACTAGGTGGCGATCAGGCCACGCTGTCAAGAGTGCATGCAAGGAAAACAGAAGAAGTTATTATGCTCATGTCGTGGTCCAGTCATGTGTGTGAGTGTACATGCCAGTACATGCCATGTCAGTAAAAGTTGAGTTTAAACTGAGATGTTGTGGACATTCGGTTCATCTCGCGATGCAACAGCCATCAAAAAATTCAGTGTTCAAAATTCACCGTCAAAAAATTCGTTATTGACATCCAGGGGACTTAGACATGAATAATCAATCCTGGCCAAAATCGAATAAACACCCAGCCAATCAAGTGACGCTCCTCTGGTCATGGGACACGGACAATTGACCTCACAAGACCGGGGTAACCATGGCTACCAGCATGAATGAGAGTAAGCTTCGTGAGTGTGTTAATCCTTTGTGTCCTCTATGTGGTTTGTTTTTGTGGAAGTCAGTAACCTGTAATGCATGTTGAGTAACAATTTTATAAATGCACAAATGGGCAGAAGTGTGATTTATGCGCCCAAAAATGCAGTTAAATCACAGAGCAGTGTAAAGAAACTGGTAACCCAGCAAACCTAATTAGTCTACATAACACTTTGTTTATTATCTGTGTTTTCTGCTCAAATTGATGTTTTGGTTTTCTTCATTTTAAATTACACTTGATCTAGAAAGGTTTTAAACTGTGTAGTCAAAGTAATTCCAGCTGTGAATGAATAGCTTGAAATGAACTGCCCTACACTACTCTGTTCGTAGCCGGCCATTCTATCACAGCGTGCTATATCAAGAGTTAGTGTGCAATGATAGCGATAAATGCATCCCATCTTTGTCAACTGTGTCCTGTGTAGTATGTGTACCCTGGATTTTTTTGATAGTTTAATTTGTTGTAGCCATTTTTTTAATCAATTTTAATTCACTCCCTAGCAACACCATCTGAACTGACCAATCTAATGAAATTCTGGACTGGATGGGAGACTCTACCGAGAACTCTCTCCATAGTGAATGGAGATACCCCACAGCCTCCACCTGCCATGAGACCTTACACATCCCAGGACATTACAAGGACTACCTGTCTTTTAAGACTGACATCCTGGCCTCTATTTGCACTTGCCATACAAGATTTGTTATATGTAGTTCTCTAGTTAGTTTTACTTGACTAAGTGCACTGTTGGATTCCCTTCATTCCTGCAAATTTTGAACACATTGGATTTTTTTGATGGCGAATTTTGAGCACATTGAATTTTCAACAGGTTTTTAGAATTTTGATGAGCTAAATTCAGGCATAAAATTCACAGACATAATTTTGATGATAAAAAATTCAAAGCAAGAAATTCAGCAGCTTTTAAAATTCAGAATCTGATGAGTCTGATTTTCTTCCGTACTGTTTTGCGCTACATGCAATACTGTGGTGGAATGCAAAGGAAAACCTTGACACTTTTCTACCGCAAAACATATTAGAAGAATGGCTGAAACAAGCGGACCATAGGCCTGACAGAAGCTGTTACATCAAGATCTGTTGTGAGTGCTGAAAGAATGAAGGTAAGTTAAATTAATTACTCTGATCATCACATAACTCCGCTGCATTCCTTGGCAGAGTTATGTGACGATCAGCGTACGTGAATCCTTCTTCTGTGAGCAACATTACTCAAAAATGGACTAACGGATTTGGATGAAATTTTCAGAGAATGTCAGAAATGACACAAGGACCAAATGATAAGGTTTTGGCAGTGATGTGGCTTTTAGACTGGATCCATGGATTTGTTAAGGACTTCCCACTGAGATGGTGGCATGGTGTCTGATAGCGGCATGGTAACTATGACAACAAGTGAACACTACCTCAGCTGCCTGCTGACGATCACATGATTGTGATCCTACTATCCGAAGTGATATAAGAAACAATCGATTCAATTGTGGAGGTGTTTCCGAGTCCTATCAATTCCCCCTGCCTGCTACATACTTAGGTCAGGCAATTTAGTATCGGTACATAAAGTGTGTGCTCAGCGCAAGGTCGGGGAATGAACAGTCTTGGGGGAGTGCTTTTCCTGTTAATTGATGTGACAAGCTGTGAGCATGTGTGAATACAAGTGTGCCAGGATGAGAAATTAACTTTTTAAGCCACTGACAGATATGTCCAAATATGATTCATTCAGTCATAGTTTATCATTCTGTGCCTTAAATCTACCAACTGCTTCATGTTAAATCAGTATCTGGCTGGTGCTAATTTCCCACCATGGAGTGCAAGCTTGTGTAAATGGGTTAGAGCATGTTATAGAATTAGTTTCGGAATAAATATTGTTAATTAAAATGTTGAAACATGAAAAAAATGCCACTTTTTAGCAATTGTAACTGTCTCCAGCAATTTAATTGCAACAACTACGCTTAGAACTTTGTAACTTACATTGCAATTTTTTTTAGAAAAGCTGCCATGAATTCAGGCACTTAGGCTGCAACAATTTTGAATCTCCTGGAAGGACTGTACAATTAATAATAATTCCTATAGATACAAGAGAACGCAGAGACACAAAATAATTGTGTATTTTAAATTTTAATTTTAGTTAATATTGTGCTCACATGCACAGGGCTGTACAGTGCGAGTGTTTCACTAGCATATGCGCCTAAAAATAGATCGGTGTGAGTAGAAAAAATAAAAAGGGAGCACGCGTGCGAGTACAGATGTCAACCCTATCGTTCGCATTTTGCTCCTAAAATAAATCCGCACAAAGTGGATCAAACTAAAAGTCATAGCCTACACCTTCTGCTTCAACAACTTTTTTTCACATCGGCACGCTACAAAACATAATGTCGCGCGCTAACGTCTGAGCCACACAAGGTCCCCTCACGACAGTCACCTAGGTAACGTCAACTATGCCATTTCTGTCGATTGGATACTGGGAACATTACAGCATTTTTTGCAGGAAAGAGAGATGAAGAAAATAGAGTCATATTTTAAAAAATGTGGAACCAAGGAGGGTGAGAGAAATGTGAGAGAAAATGTAGCAGAAAATGTAGTTAGTTATCCCAGATTCCCTGTGTCAGTGCCAGAGATGCCGGCTGCGAGTGCTAGTGCTAGCACTAGCGTCAGCAACACTGCTGGTAAAGTTTATAAGTTTAACTCTGATTGGTGCAGCTGATGATAGTGCTGCCCATTTCAGCTCCCAGTGCAAGAGGGGCTTCTCTGCGCAGAACCACACAAAGGGCTCCAAAAGAAGCAGCCTTGCAGTCTCCACCACCGAAGACCTCATGAGGATCAGCTTGGAGGGGCCATGTCTTGAGGACTTTGATCCAAGTCCTGCTGTGGACTGCTGGATGAACTCAGCCAAGCGTGCCAGGCGACTTGAATACAAAAAGATGTGGGACAGGGATGTTCTCTGTGTTAAATAACTGAGCCTACTGCTTGGCTTGTTGTGTGAATGTTAATAATAAAATTGTGTGATTCATAGTGAAATTGTTAGCGCTCCTAAATTTTTTTCTGTCCTCCTAAATTTTTTCATTTAGGAGCACCTGTGCTCCTAGTGAAAAAGCTAAGCGTACAGCCCTGATGCATATTTAAAAGAAAGTTGCAAAAATGATAGATTTAGCTCTTTTCCTTTTTTCTTTTTACAAATATTCTTTGATGGTAATGCAGGAAAAATAGTCAGACATAATGAAAGAAATGAACAACCTGCTTCAGTAACGATGGAATTGTCTTTTAATTCTGGCAGCCACATGTCCCGTGTCACAGGTGTTTGTGCTTTCATTTATATTCACATCACAGTGTAGTTCAGACAGATTAGCATGACCACTAGCAGGAGGGGACACACCCTGTCAGCAAGTCCATTCCCTGTGACAAGTGCCTCCTGGATGTTGTTGAGCATCAGCACTGATCGACATGGTTTAGTGTCGTAGCACATGCAGTCAAAATTATGGTTAAACCAGTTAATATCATCCTGCGAAAGGCCACCACTCACAGTCAGTGGGCCACTACGACATTGCTGCAGAATGTGGTAGCGACGTGGGTCAAGATGAAGGTAGACATCATCATCCCAGTGCTTCCTGACACAGCGACCTTTGCCCTGGCAGAGTGCCACACTGCAGAGCTGTGCTGCTGTGGATACATTAAGGATGTATGGGTTCATGATGTGGTCCAAATGATGTCGGGCATCAAAGCAGGAGTCCTAAAGGATTGGGGGATTGTGTTAGGGATGTCATGAATAAAATGAATTTACCAAAAAGCTACAAAGCGGTGTCATGTTCTACCTCTGTATCAGTGATATTCATGTCTCCCCAGGAAACAACACCAGCAGCACCAAGAGCAGCAGCTTCTCCTATGGTGTTAACCAGGTCAAACTACAAAAACAAGACAGTCAGCCTGTTAGAGAAGAGCAGGAAGTTTTACTTCCATATTATTTCAATTGTTATGCAAAACTCATCACTGACATGCATGGCTAAAATAAGTCGTGACAACTCATTTTGTCTATTTTTTCACAAAAAAGTTTTTCGGCAATAGTGTTGCCTAGAAAAAAAAACTAAGTGATTTTCTAAGAGCTTTTTAGAACATCTAATTTTTATGTGCGCTCGTCAAAACAGTATTCAAGAGTGAGTGTGTGCAGACTGCTGTGGTACCTAACATACATCTCATGTTGCTCTAGACTGGTTAGTTTGCATTAATATAGGAAATTTAAACTATTATTACTACTAAAGTCTAATAGACCTTACATTTCAAATAAAGATGGCCAACACAGCCACCAACTCAAGATTAGCATTTTGCATATATACATACAGTACACAGGAAATACATTGTACCTAAAGGTAATGAAAAACTCTGCCTCTTTGAAGTTTCTTACCTCTGACATGTAGTCATTAACACTGTCCTTGTACACAGGCCTTATATATGCATAAATGGGGATGGAGTGGGAGTTGTTGGGGAGAGTTGATACCCTCATCGCCTCCTGGATGCGATGGCGGACATACATCCGGGCCTGTACAGAGTCTTTGAGCACAAACTCCAGGTAGATGGATGGATAGAGTGCCGTGGACTCTTTCCAGAGCCACAGTAGGTTGTCATTCCTCTCCTTCTCAATGGCAGGACACTCTCCCGTGAAGCCAACCATGTCCTGATTGTAGTCATAATTATAGCAGTCGGGGTACAAATAGTAGCCCCAAAGTCTGTTTGGCCTCATTGTCTTCCCAATTCGGATGGATCGGAGAAAGTACCTTCTGGCTGCGCGTTCAAACATAGTCTTCGCCCGTTCTTCCGCCTCCTCATCAGACAGTGATGCATTCCTCTTCTTTACTGTTTCAATGGAAATCTGTCGATAGATGTCTTTGCTGCCCCAGTTTCGAATCCACTGTGGTCTCCATTCCTCAAAATCAAGCACAGCGAGGCCCCGCCGGTTGCCAGGGATGTAGTACTCGATGTCATCTTCAGCCAGCTCGTGGTGCTCCTGCATGTCTATCAGCTGAGGCAAGCCTTCGTCATACATCTCTCCAGTGTCTTCATCCACGTAGGGGAAGAGGCCAAAGCGGTCAGTATAGAATATGGAGATTGTTTGATTGGTTGCTGTTTTCAGCGTGCTGCTGACAAAGTCAAAGTAGGAGAGGTCAAGGGGTATACTGAAGCGGATGTCACACAGCTCGGTTGGGGCGTTCCACATAAATGTAAAGTGGCGGCCACGTAGCATGGGAGGTTCTGTACTTGGTATGGCTCTGCTGAGGCACAGTAGGGCCAGCATCATGACAAAGATGGAAAAGAGATTGTGCTTGTCATGGAACAGCTTGACTCGGCACATTTTGGAGCACCAATTAGATCTGTGAAGAAAAGGAAACATCAATCAAATGTAGAAGTTAAAAATGAGTTACAGCAGCTCCTATGTAAATCTATCACCTTTTCAATTAAAAATAATCTCTTCAAAACAGGACAAAAATAAAACAAGTGAATTTGTATCTGTTGGTGGTCACAAAACAGTTGCTTTTGATATTTGACAGATCCAAGAGGTTACAGACAGCAGCTAAGTTAACGTTCTGTCTTACAAATCAAATTTTCACAAATGTAAAGCATTATTTAGCTACTTTTAACCCTTCAAATTTGTTAAATGGCAATTGTTTCTCTACCACTCAAGAAATTGAATATCTCTGTAATTGGATATATTGCTGTAACACTGGTGCCCAGAGGTTGAGTCTTTGATGACTTATTGAAGTAATCCTTATACTGTACTGCATTGTGTTTCAGTGTTACTGTACGAAATTTCTACAGCAGTAAGAGTTCAAAGCCAGAGCTAACAAATTAGGTAGCTAATGCTGCTTAGAAGTGTTTAGTTTATCTGACTTACATACATTAAAAATACTTTAAATCACATATCTTCAAAATAAATGACATGAATGATTGTGATTTAATGATGTGTAGACAATTTGTTCTATTATGACTGTAAATGTATATTTAAGATAATATAAGATAAGATAATCTTTTTTACTCCCCATGTCAGGGGAAATTTCCCATGTTACAGCATACAGTGAACAACAATAAACAACAATTTCAAGATATATACATAATACAAGATTAAATTTATTTTTAATTTTATGAAAACTAAATGACATTGGGCCTGCTCAGATAAATAAACCAATTTCTGATTGTTGTAATATCTACATCCTCTTAAAATTATGACCCAAGTCATATTTTGGGTTTTGTAGAAAACACAAAACACTGAACCACACCACACTGAACCTTCACGAAAGCCATTATAATACAGGGGTACAATTGCATGATCTGTTCAGCTGAGAATGTATCTGAATTTACTGGAGGTGGCTAGCATCATAAGGAGATGATTTAGACTAAAAAAATTTAAAAAATCCCCAAGTGACTTAGGGCATTATATTAGGAAGGTAATGATGTGTTATATCATTTTAGTTTGTATAAGTTGTGTATTTTACTTTTGTGTAATGTAAGTGATTTACCTGCATTAAAGGCATTATGGAGGATGTTTTTTTTTTTGTTTAATTTGTCTGATTCACATAAAATGAATATACTGACCTTTAGTGGACTTGTATGTATGGTCTCTAAAAGAATTTAAAAAAAAAAAAACTGTGGACATGGCAGGACCTGAAAAACATCAGCCAATCAATGCGCTCGGACCGAGGTGTTTGGTTTGCTCCCTTTCCTGTCAATCAAAAATCTTCCGGCTCAGGCCTAGTTACATAGATTACGTACGCCTTGGACTTACGTGTTTTCTGTATGTGTTGCTTTGGTATAGCTTCGTAGTTAGCTGGCGACTTGTTTTGCTCATCTTTTTTTGCATAATGGCAGATAAAGATCCAGGGGGACCCAGCTGTAAAAGACAACTTCACGAGTCCTACGCAAGTTTCTGGAGGGGGGCGTTTCTTTGTAAATGTTAAGAGGGGGGAGGTTAGAGCGGGGTGAGGGAGAGGTTGTATGTGCTACGTTCAAAGTCGTAGGAAATTAAATCTCCTCTAATGCCTTTAATGATTGATTCAGATATTTTACTAATTAAAGTTGGAAGTTCAAAAAAGGTAAAAGTTTTTTGACTGTTTTTTTTAAACATATTTGTTTAATCCAATATTACTGTCCCCCTTTTTTATCAGAGGAATTTTCAGTTCAAGCCTAAATGAGTCATGTGGTTTCGACAGCAGTGCTTTGGCTCCACATGTCTTGACTTTAGGGCAGGGAAGATGTGTTTTTAATTTCCTGAAGACATGCATCTGACACAGTAACCGTTTGAATTCCCCTTTGTTGCATAAAAGAAATATGAAATATGAAAGCTCAGCTGCTTCAGTTAATGTCTCTGTTGTTCTCAGTTCATGACAGTGACAGACCAACAAACTTGGATAATTAACAGTGAAACGTCAACAACTCTTTGCTCACCCTCAGTGACTGAGGCTGCAAATCTGCAAGGCAGTTAACATTCATTTGTTGTAAAAGAGTTCCTCTGTGGTTAAAAATTTAGCCGCAGTGATCTACGAATCAAATATCACTTTGGAATGTGAAAATGTTGAAAAATTACGTATGAAGTGCAGATACAATTACCACAACTGGCTCCTACCAGTGGTGTCAATCTTTAAATTCATAAGTGGTATATTGTGGCTATTTGGGGAAAGCAGAACAAGTTTAAAATAGAAGTAGTCTGCGTCTATGCTGGTGAGTATATTATGGTATACGCCTCCTGTCAAAAGTTTTAGGACACTTTCTCATTCAAATAAAGTAGAACCTGTCCTACCCCTTTTGACAGGGGGTGTATCTACCAAATTTGGTACACATATGCAGCACATCAGGCTGAACAAAAAGGTCAGTGACAGCCACATTCCAAACCCAACAGGAAGTGAGATATTTTGCGTTGAATGTCAGAATTTGCCCATTTTTCATTTTTTTTCTAGAGCAAACTCCTCCTAGGGAGAAACTCCAATTTACCTCAAATTTGGCCAGTACATACAGGAGGCCTTCATGATCCAAAGTTATTAAAATCTTTTTCCAAAGTCAAAAGGCGTGTCCGTGGCGGCCTCTGGGATTTTGATCCTTTGCCATGAAATTTCAAATTCTGTGTAAATGCCCTGAACATGCTCCAATCTGCCTGAAACTTTACATGTATGATCAGAGTCCTGCCCTGATCACATCCATATGATGAAATACACCCCCTGTCAAAAGTTGTAGGACAGGTTCTACTTTATGTACTATCTCTTGTCTGCACTTTTGACCATTTTTACATGCTAAACTGTTAAACTGTATGCAATGAATGATTTCTGCCTGACCAGCATCAACTTGTAATACAGTGCTCACTGTAGTTTAAACACTGTGTACAGTGTTAGTATCTTCTCAAGGTCACAGGATCGCCTAGAGACAGTCCTTCTGTTTCTTGGCAGCTTCCAGGCCAGTGCACAGTTTTATGACTTCTGTAATTTGACAGTTAAATTACACTCCTGTCAGGTCATATTTAGGGTAAAAAATGAGTCTGAGCTGATGGTAAACATGACCATAGCTATATTCACGTTAACCTGTCAATAAACCTTTGAACTGAAACAAGACAGGGTAATGAGATGTCATTAACTAAGTACCAACCTGTTCTGGGAGTCCTTCATCCTGCCATCCACACAGCACGCTCGGTGAGTCCTCAGAATTATTACCTGTTACACATAAACACTGTAACTTGGTTCTCCTCTGGGACTCTGAATAGCTCCTCTTTAAATAGGCTGTTGCACAAGCTTGAATTATGGGCGGGACAGTCGTGGCGACTTGTCAGAGCTGCGTGATCTGCAGCCTTGAGGTGTTACGTCTTTTTATTGGGCCGCCCTGATGATTTTCAGACTCCCTCCTTCCCGCCCGGAGGAGAATATCTGATAAAATATTTGGACACTCCGTCACTCATATCTGAGACTTCTGTCCAGACATGCAAGGGATACACCAAGTGAGAGTTTGAAATTAGTCATCTGTGGTTGGAAATGCACTGAAAAAGGTGTACAGAAATCCACTTGTTTCATCAGCGATGATGAGCCACATGAATCATCGGTTCTTTTCCAGAGCTCAAGTTCAAGATTGTCTTGGTATTGGCTCATTTCCGGTTTAATCTTCAAGTAACAAAGGGAAGACATTACATCTAACTTTGCCAAGAGAATCAAACATCTGTGGGAGACTTCTTTAAAATCACCAACTCTGACACAAATAGAGAGTTTTTATTTTGTTTCTGTTCAAATTGTTTGAAAGGAAAGCACATAACATTGACATAAATAAGAGTGCAGTCTGTTAAAGTTGTGAGGACATAAATCAGATTTCACAGGCACATTGTGGAGACCTGCCTACATTCTTGCAGCAGAAAGCAAGTTCCTTGTCGTACATCAATAAATTTTAACATAAAGACTGGGTTAAACTAAGAGTGAGGCAAGCGATCACGGTTAAGATTAGGGTAATTCTTTAGTAAATTAATGCAAGTCAGTAAAATATCTACTGATGACATGGTCTCATCCCTGTGTGTGCGTGTGCGCTTGAACATTAACTTACTTAAAGTCCTTACCCTCTGAACTCCAAGCAATTTTCCAAACATTTTTGGCTCCTATCACGCTCCAATGTTTTTTTCATTTTGGGCTCTTTTTTCGCTGAAATAGAAAGTTCTGCACCTCTATGGAAACATCCCTGCCATAGCTAGAAGTGGAGGCAACTCAGAAATCTCTTTTATGAAGTGTAATAAATGTGACCTGAGGGGTCTGTGTTCTTTGCAACTTATAGTAATTTAGAGGCATGTTTAGACCTAAAAAATCTAGTGCTTTATGAACTAATAACAAGATTTTCAAATCTATTCTTTGACACACAGGAAGCAGCTGTAGTGACTTAAGGAGTTAACATGCTCTAATTATTATTTTGTGAAGGAATTATGTGATGATTGATGTTGGTTTGTCTGTTTGTCCATTGGCAACATTACTCAAACATGGACTAACAAGTGAACACTACGTCAGCTGCCACCATCAGTAATCATAACCTCAGAAATATGCAGGCCTCTGGGAGAAAAAAAAATGCAAATATGTCCCTTATTACAGTTTTTCTCAGTCGCTTTGGTACAATTCTCAGATCAGAATTGAAATTCTCAAAACTACTTGTTCAATCGTCAGATCATTGTGTCACTTGTGCGCATAAAAAAACAGCTTCTCATTTCTTTGAACGAGTTGCAAATGCTTTGGTACATCCATGCAAATGATTATGTACAATTCTCTGCTGTTTCCTACATTTTCAATTGCTTATGTCATGTTGGTCAAAATGATCAAAATGTATTATAATGGGTCTAATGGGACAATAAAGCATATTCTATTCTATTCTATTCTATTCTATGCTATTCTATGCTATTGTCTGTTGAATAGTCTCACTGTCCACTACATTTAGGCATTAGTTCATCGCATAAGTCTTTACATGCAAAATGGTAGAACAAGTTGTCATAATATGTCAAGGATATTTCTATACCTTTCCATTCGACTTTTTCAAAAAATCTGTCTTGAATTGGTAAATTGCTCCCAGGTGAAGGGTTAAGTGTGCAAAGGGTTAGGGTTTTCTGAAATCGCTCAAAGACACAAGAGAAGTTATTTGTGATGTGGATGAGAATTTGTGGCCCAACAGATAGGAATGTAGGTGGTGCAGAAAGACTGCACTGTACTTTCTACAGCACTGCATGTACAGTTTTCCCTAAGGAGATTGTCCTATGTTCACATTTCTACTTTTGATTTGTTTGTTTTTTCTTTGTACTGTTTTCCTTTCTGTATTGCAATGACGTTGTCTGTCAACAAATTACAATACAACCATGTAAAGCATAAATGTGAATCTTGTTAAGTCTCTTGAAATCAATCTCCCACATACACTAAGGTGTAACTTACAATTTACAATAATTATCATCAAAACTTTAGCCATGGTTTACATCAGAACATCCCTCCAGAGTACACTGTTATGACATTTCTAAGCAATTGCACCGTCTTATTCATACACAATGACACAAGGACTTGTCATTCTGATGACACTGACATGTTCATTCATCAGATATTTACTTTTGAGAGATGAACAAAGGATTTTGAGCAAGAGACTGGCTTTTGCAGGTAATCCATGGTGTTTTGCTATTTGTATGAACTGTTTTGAAAAATGCACTTACTGTTTTGCAAATGTCAAGAATGATTGGGGAAATGTACTAACGCAACTGAGGAAAAACTGTAAGGAAGGAACATTTTTTAAATAGTACTAATAAAAAAAATAATTCCACATGTCAATGATACAAGCTGAGTTATAAGCATCTCTATCAGTCAGTGCACTGATTTGCATTAGTCAGCTGTGACATCAGCTGTCTGCTGAGGATCACATGATTGCGAGCCTTCTACAAATCCACCACTGCAAACTTGTTGGGAATTATCGGTTGGAAATGACACCAGAGACGATTAAATTGTGGGGGTGTTTCTGAGTCCCATCAATTCCCGCTGCCCACTACATATTTAGGTCACACAATTCGGTATCCATACATAATGTACACATGCGTTACACATGCCTGTGCTCACGCAATGTCATTTTGTGTTTTTACATCTATAATAAATGACCATATTCTATATTGGCAGGATTTGTGATCATCAATAACTAACAAAAAAAATGCTGTATTTATTTTTTAAAAATGCCGCAATTCTGACAATGCCATATCCAGAGGTGAATAGGCTGAAATCCCGAGGGGGACACAGGGGACTTGTCCCCCGCCTTCCACAAAGTTGTCCCCCCAAAATCATTGTATGCACCCAAAAACAATTGAATAATATTATAATAATGTTTAATAAAAGCACAACACAAGCGCTGTAAATTATAAACGTAAAACTATTTATTTTTTAATTATTGAAAGATTATGATCCACCCATTCCTCAAGTGGTTTAGTCAACACGCCGTTTCCAGAGTGTCAACAGCGCACCATGATCTTTCAAAGGATGAGAAATTATGCTATTGTGTAAATGTTTTTTTTTTTTAAATCAACACACTGGTAAGAAAATAGCCTAGCTTATGATCATTAACAGGCTCAAACGAGTATGTGAGTATGTAGAATAGCGGCAGTGACAGACGTGACACAGAGAGACAGAGGGCAGAGAGGAAAATAGATGAAGGAAAAGAGGGGAGGAAGTGTAGAAGAGAGGATTTTCAAAAACGTCCGTCAGGATATTAATGTCACATATAAGTTATTTTGTTTGGAGAAGTGGTGCTTATCTTCTGTGAGGTGGAAATGTTTTAGTGTGTTTAACAGACACTGTACTTTAGTTTTTCCCAAACAGACAGTTTAAACAGTTAAGATAGCATACGGTAGACAAATTGATAAATTGATGGTTAAATTTTTTTTATAGGCCTACTGTTACAATTTATTATTTAAATGTATAAGGGATTTTTAATTTTATTTTATTTTTGCATTTTTAAGTTTCCATATTTTGTGGCCTAGTTGTAATATCTTGTTGTATTTTGTTTGTCGACATTACAATAAATGCAGTTTTGAAGAGTAGTTTGATGTTGTTGGATTATTCTCAATGGTATTTCCTCTATAGTTTTGGAACTTATTTTGAGCCTCATTTTCTTGTAAAGCTACTTTGATGGACTAAAGTGGAAATTAGAGCAGGGTGCAAAGACATTCTTTTAGATGTGGTCATAAAAGTGTATCATTTCCATCTTCCACATAATAACATTGTTGATTTTAATGGTTGAACATAGAAAAACCTGTTATGCAGGTAGAATATGCACTGAGACAGAACAATGCTATAACTGCTATTATTACTTTTAATAACATGCTGAGGGCTCAACCTTGCAAGGCAAGTTCCAAAGGAGCAAGAGAGAGAGAGGGAGAGGGCAATTTCTTTCATGTCCCCCCCAGGAATTACTCTCTGAAATTTTACTGTTTATTTTCCCCCAAAAAAAGGAAATGGGATTTTCGCCCCTGCAGAGGTGGGTAGTAACGAGTTACATTTACTCCGTTACATTTACTTGAGTTAAAAAAAATGTACTTCTGAGAGTAGTTTTACTCTGCCATACTTTTTACTTGAGTAGATTTGTGAAGAAGAAACGTTACTCTTACTCTGATACACTTGGCTACACTAGGCACCTTACTTTTTTATTTACCACATTAGATATGCTTTATTTTGCCAAAAAGATACCCCCAGTGGATCTACCACATGACTGTGTTTCACCAATCAGACGACACAACAATCATCACGTGACTCCGTTTCACCAGATGCGCCCTGCAGTCACATGACTACATACGAACTGTGGCAGCTAGTGGTGCAACGGATCATCATTGATCCGTGATCCGTTCAGATCGACGTCATCGGTTCGGCACACACATGACCCGCGGATCGATTTCTGAAAAAAAAAACAAAAAAAAGTTGTGCTCCGTCTGCACACAGCTTGTGGTGAGCGGAGAAAGGAAGAGAGCAGACATGGCGAGTAGGGCTCGCCCGAATAGTGGTTTCTGGCCTCCGAATATTCGGGCCCTATTAAAGACCATTATCCGAATATTCGTTCCGCCCCATAACGTCCGACGGGAGGGGGACGGGAGGGGGGCGGGGGGGAGTGGGGCTTGTGCCTGCTGCTTGTGTCGGAGACGGCCCGAATATTCGGATTCGTTCGTCTGGTCTCGGGTCCAAATTTTGCCTTCGTTTTGTCTTCAGTTAAATTGAAGAATTCCCAAACAGCGGAGGTCTTCAGCATCTTGTCTTGTGTTTATGCAACGAAGTGAAGCGTGATATCAGAGTCGGCAGCAACCTGGCCATTCGGGTGGTGTTTACAAACACGAACGGAGAAGATGAGATGAGCCGAACATGCCGGGATGAGCCGAAGTGGGCTGAAGGCGAAGGGAAGACACGAGCTCCAAGTATTTTCAACATATGTGTATATGTCATAGACATGCTGATCCGAAAAATGATCCGATCCGTGACTCTTATCTGAGGACCGATCCGATCCGTGAGTTTAGTGATCCGTTGCACCTCTAGTGGCAGCATAGCGGCACAAACTCTTCACACGTCACAGACAAGGAATGAATGAAACCAGAGCATTTTTGAGAAATTTGATCTTGCCTCGGAGTCCGACAACATTAGTGTAGCACTAGCCGAAGATGGCTACTAATATGGGCAAAGTGGAGCGTGATGTCAGACTGGTCGGTCAACGCGATACAGCGGGGGTGGCGACACGACCACCGAATATTTGGATATTCGGGTCCAGCCCAAGTTGTATTATTATTTTCTATCTACTGAGCCTGTGCCATTTGGAGGGAAGTGAAATACAGTATACAGTATATCTTGTCACTGGAAGTAGATTGCACTGTTCAAACACAAAAATGATACCATACTTGAGTACAATTTTTGGCTACTCTACCCACCTCTGGCCATATTGGGAAATAAACAGCTTTGGCGGAGTACTGCTAAGTGCTTTTGTAGTCCCACTATGTGTGGAGTCTGTGACTGACTGGTCCAACACTGTAGAAAAAGTCTTTAGCACTGCCATATTTGAATACTATAAAAACGCAAATGAAATCAGCTCATGCGATGTACAGTAATTCAACAAAAATCATCAGTGTGTCCACTAAGTTTGGGGGTCTGTAAATAGTTCCTTATATGGTTATACAGGAGAATCTCAACTTAAGCAATATAGTCAAAAGAGTCATATTTCCTGCATGGCAACTGTTTGCACTGTCAATGAACTTCAAATAAAGTACTATGCTTTCTTTCCTGCATCCTCTGACTGAGGACTGCCACTCTATCATTTAACAAAGTTTCAGTAAAAATGAAAAAGCAAGGTTTCTCTGGACGATAAAATCGTGATAATAGCACCTTGCAAGTCAGAGACCTGATATTTAATATAGCTCAGTGAGTTAAATACATTGTCTGACAGTTGTAGTTGCCACACAATTAGATCAGATAAAGCATTTGTGAATTACATTAAATACTTGAACATGCTATTCCTAGTGACACTGATCACAACTGAAACATCAGGGTTTGGAGATGTTCCTCACTATCTTTGCTGTATCAGCAGCCCACTGAGCAGAGCGAGATTTGTGTTGACAGGAGGCATCCAGCTCACCCAAGATGTCAGCAGACCCTGTAATGCTGATTGCCAGTGGATTGTCTTTGTTTTGTACAAATAAGCTGGAACTTTTGATGCCACAGTATGGCATGCTGTCAGGCCCTTTCTATCTATCACCTTAGTGAGAGATCTAAGGGAGCAAGGAAGGAGGTGTGGGCTGGGAATGATCTATTAAGATTCCCTCATTGTCTTGAACAAAAAAACCTTTCCAAATATTAGTGAAGTGCAGGAGGTCACAGGGTGAGCTGGCAGTAAGCATATTAACCCCCTCTCTGTTTAAATGAACTCCAGCTATTCTGTAATAGCTTTTTATAGGTCTCAGAACATACTTTTATTATCTATGAAGCTTGGTGGTTAAAACATTCAACACCTTCCTGTGAAGTGGGGCCTGGACCTGGCACAAATATCTGAGCTGGGAAATGAAGCAGAATGTCCAAAGGGTGTATAATATCCTGTTTTTCTTTGAACCTAAGCAGACAAATTCATGGAGTCTTTTGTTTTAGGATAGTTACACTACCATTCAAAAGTTTTGGGTCACCCAGACAACTTCATGTTTTCCATGAAAACTCACATTTTTATTCATGTGCTAACATAGTTGCACAAGGGTTTTCTAATCATCCATTGGCCTTTCAACATGATTAGCTAACACAATGTACTATTAGAACACAGGAGTGATGGTTGCTGGAAATGGGCCTCTGCAGCCTTATGTAAATATTCCATTAAAAATCAGCTGTTTTCAGCTAGAATAGTCCTTTACCACATGCACAATATCTAGACTGTATTTCAGATTCATTTAGTATTATCTTCATTGAAAGAATGCCTTTCTTTCAAAAAATAAGGACATTTCTAAGTGACCCCAAACTTTTGAACAATAGTGTATGTCTTCAGTTGTTTGATCCAGCACAGCATTGTGAAAGTTAAGTTTTTTTCACTGAGATTGGGCATATTGATAAAACAGCATTTACAGACTACAGTAGACTCTGTAAGAGGGGGAATTACTTAGTTACGGTAAGTAAATTCAGTTGCTGGTTCTGGCAAAAAAAAAAAAAAAAAATCCCCACAGAGTGATCAAGACTCCAAGGTGGATGCCCTGTTTGAGACAAAGTGGTTATTTTGTGTATGCGGGTAGTTGATAATAATCACAATCATCATCATAGTCATACTTTATGACCAATTTCTGTGTAAAGGGACCATGCATATTTCACTCCAAAAATATTAATCGAAGACTAGTTATTTTATATTTGCGAGTAAATTTCATGCAATAGTGTATTGCATGAAATTATTTTTGCTGTAAGAATGAAGGTTGACCTCCTCGTCACTTCTTGCTGTTTAGTCCAGCATTTAGTCCAACGATTTGTCAGTGAAGCCAGGATGAGAAGAGAAAAAAACAGCAAATAATTATTTTCAGGAAAGCATTTATTTAGGAGCTTTTAGAGTTTGCAGTTCAAATAAATCAAGAATTTGTGTGATATCTGATTTTCCACAGAAATTTTTTTGAATATTTTGAATAGACACAAAGCTTTTTAATGTAATGTAGATAATTTTCGATCAAATCTTCAGAGGACACCCTTCTGGAAACATTTTACTGTCCTCCCAGGTTAAACCCAGATGAGTTTGATTGAGGTTGGATGCACCAGTTTGGGATAACAGCTGGACTTGGCGTAGCACTGACAGGTGAAGTTTTCAGCCCAGGCATCAAGGTCTGCAGCAGAAGGGAGACCAACAGCCACGTACTTCTTGGCAGCGCGCAGGATTTTGAAGTAGGTAGGGTTTAGGTGCAGGTAGTGATCGGAGTCGTAGTTCTTCCTCACACAGCGGCCCTTCCCCTGGCACAAGGCCTCACTGCACAGCATGGCAGCTGCTGTCACGTTGGCAATGTACGGGTTGAAGGTGGATGTCAGATACTCAGACAGAGACTGACAGGAAGCCTGCAGTGACAGAGAGAGGCTTACAGGTAAGACTGAGGTATACACCTACTTGTTGTGACGAAAAAAGTCTTGTGTTTATGCCGACATTCCTTAAATAAGTGGTAATTAAAAACTCTACTAATTCCCTGTGTTAGTTGAAAATAGTTTTATTGGTAGTTGTCATAACACAGGGGTTTGTACAGTGCCTTAGTGGTTAGCACTTTCGCCTTGCAGCTAGAAGATCCTTGGTTCTTGCCCCAGCCTTCCCGGGATCTTTCTGCATGGAGTTTTCATGTTCTCCCTGGGCATACATGGGTTTTCTTCAGGTTCTCTGGGTTCCTCCCACAGTTCAAAAACATGCCGAGGTTAATTTGTGATTCTGAATTGTCTGAAGGTGTGAATATGAGTGTGATTGTTTGTCTCTATGTGTAGCCCTGTGATACACTGGTGGCCTGTCCAGGATGTCCATTGCCTTCACCCTTAGTCAGCTAGAATACACTCCAGTCCCTCTGCGACCCTAATGAGGATTAAGCAGGATAACGGATGGATGTCGGAACTAAAAAAGAGTGATGCAAACCGTTGCACACAACCAGCATTTTCTGTTAAGCAAAATCATGAATGTGTACATGTGTGAGTCACTGTAAACTACAAACACAGTTCCACAGGGTTTGTGAGCAAATGTACTCCAATATAAGATTAGCTAATATTTAGTCAAAAGATAAACAAAGTGTAAGTCTAAGCAAATATTGTCTCCTAAAAATGCTCTGGAAAGCATGAACATACCTGGAAAAAAAAATGCTTGGATAAATTCTGCTCATCAAACGGAATGGAAATTATTTATCATTATTGGCACTTATGTGAATTTAAGGATAACTGATTCTGTAGATTCAATAAACATAACACTGGAACTGGTTCGTTCATAGTGATTTCAAATACGTATGCTTTTACATTTGCTTTTGCAATACAGCTGCTCTGTTAATTCTTCCATTCTCCACAGTTGTTATACAGTAAACAAATGGAGGGCTTGTTACTGAGAACAGAAGGTGTAGATTAGTAAAAAAAAAAAGAAAAAAAAAGGCAAGAATAAACAGCTCAAAGATCACTGAGAATTGCCAGATACAACTTAGTTGACACTATTAGAAAAAGGAGTACAAAGGAAATAGCCTAGCCGCGCTAGACAACCCACGGCAACGAATTTAATTCTCTGCCACGGTCGGTCTAGTTACCCTCGGTAAGCCTCGAGGTTGGATGCTCCTAAAACTGGCCGACGAATCACCATGAAGTGTAGAGTCAGAAGGCAGGCGTAACTAAGTGACGACAGAGCCGCGACAATTCTGACAGAAACAACCAGAATCATAGATGATCGACGAATGGGATGAAACGCCAACAATTGTTAAATTCTTACAACAAAAACGACAACAGTCGAATAATCTTTCTGTTAACATGTCTGTAATATACTTGAGCTTCACCCATTGACTGTATAAATAAGGCTTCACCGAACTCCCGCATCCTCTGATTTCCGGCGCTCTAGGAACTACGTCAGCCTATTCGTTGCGCTGATTGGTTGTATACCTACCCAATTACTGCAGAGTGATTTGAAAGACAACCTTTTAGCCCGCCTCCCTCCCTGTTGAGAGTTCCTAGACCCTTGCGTCTTCAGACCTGGGTCTAGCGCGGCTAGGCTATAAAGGAAAGGAAATACAGCAAAAACCATTTCCAAGCTTAAACACAAGACAGGTAGGATTAAATATAAAGACAAACATGCACTGAAGCATAACATTAATCTGATGGCAGAATGTGTGAGTGGAGAAAGCCAGAGAGAGAATTCCAACCAGACTAACAGGGAGAATATTTTAAATCATTTAGGTGCGAGCATCAGAGGGAGCTGATAAACTCATTTACTAGTGAAATCATAAACTAAATTTTACAGAGGAATTTTGCAAACAAATTTTAGGAAAGAAGCCAAATTATTCAAGCTGCAGAACTGACATTTTAGAAGGATAATTCTCCAAAACAAGAGCCCTGACCTAAATCCCACAGAGCACCTGCTGGAGGCCAACATATAGTCAGCTCGTCAGTGCTCTGCTGTTGCTGTTAGAAACATAATAGAAGCTACTGCCATTATTAAACTATTACATAAATGTGGCTTAGTCCCTATCTAGCTGTTGTCAAGGAGTTCTGTATGCTAAAAAGGATGCCAAACTAAAGACTAAGCCAAAATCTTAAATTTGAATTTTACTTATTTTTGTGGACATTTTTGCTTGACAGTTGTAATTTTGCTATCTTTATTTTAAACAAGTTCTGTTTTTTTTTATTTTTCTTGATGTCTTTATCTGTAACCTATTATATTTCACTTTTACTTCAGAAAGGTGTTTGTGTGGCATTGGGGTTGTATTTACTTAATTTCCATGTCAAAGATGTACAAAATATATGCCTAGGCTGCACAAATGTTTGGATACAACTGTGCAACTTCAGTTAGTTTAACACCATGTGACAAGAATTTAAGATAGAACAGAAAAGCAGAATGCTCAAATGAGACTGCAATAGTTCTGTCACACATCTGTCAGCAGAGATAACACTCACACAGACTGTACTGTCAAGAGTGTAAGTTCCTCCTAAAAGAGGAAACAAAGATAGATCAATGATTTGCTGCTTAAGACCTGGTAATGTGTGTTCCTGTTTTCAGTACAGTCTGGTATCATGACTGAAGACAAGCACAGAAACTTTCAGTGACACGTCCAGTTTATGCAAGCATTTCCATCTGTGGGATGATGATGATGTGGGGGATAATTTTGTGGCCAGTGTGCAAACAGAGGAGGTGATTACAGCCGACTTCTCAATGTATATGCTGGCAGGTGAATACTGTGGTAGCATTTACTGATTAGTTTGTCAAGTAGCTGTCGTTACCTTGTTGTTGTAGTCTTTGGTGCCTCCCCACATTACAACCCCAGAAGCTCCCAAAGCTGCTGACTCTCCAACAGTGCTGACGAGATCCGTCTGAAAGAGCAAGAACCACACAAACCCCCCCCCCCCCTTTTTTTTACCAAATACATTTTCAGACTAATTTTTTCAGTTTAGGCCATTTGTTTAACTCCTTGAGGTATTTTTCATTCAAATCAACTTTAGTCAGTTAGCTTACTGTCACATGTTGATAATTAGGCTTTACTGTTAAGTGACCTCTTAGTACTGTGTTGACTGCATCAATCATTTCATAAAAAGCCCTAAAACAAAACACTGTATATTAGCAGTCAAGTGACAACATAAATGTTGTAAATATGATGGGAACAAGGGAAGCAGTCAGGCTTGCTGGAAACCTACAAATTCCACAAAGGGAGGGGTTTGAGGTGGATGGTTGGGTCAATAAAACACTGGATTGAAATATAGGAGACTGCTGTTCATTTTCCACATTTAAGCAACATAAACATTGTGTCCTTTAGTTATTACCATTTTACTATGTCCACCATTAGAATTAATATTCTGACCATGATGATGAAGGTCTTCTAACAGTGTTAAAGTTTTGTGTAGTCTATCACTGACAGTGTTAAGAATCTCCTACACAGCAAATCCTTCAGTTAAGCTAACTAAACCCAAACCCTCACCTGGCTCTGAAATTTCTGGGTCTGATCCCTGTACAGCGGCCTGGAGTAGACATAGATGGGGACTGTGTAGGGACGTTTAGGCAGCGCTGCCACCCTCAGCGCCTCCTGGACACGGTTGCGGACGTAGAGTGCAGCACGGGGGGAGTTCCTCAGAGTCAGGTGAAGGTAGATGGAGGGAAAGAGGGCGGTGCTGTGTTCCCACAGCCACAGCATCTGGTTGTTCTGCTTCTGGGTCCTCGTGGAGCATTTCCCTGTGTAGCCGGACTTCTCCCATCCATAGTTGTAGCAGTCAGGAAACAGGTAGAAACCCCAGCGACGACTTGGACGCTCACCGATGCCAAGGCTAATGGTTTTCTCCATGAAACGGCGGCTAGCATGCTGGAACTGGCTCTTTGCCAGTTCGGAAATTTGCTTTGTTGATAGAAATGGGGCCATCTGCAGAGCATGAGCGATGGACAACTTCTGATAAATACGTTTTGATCCCCAGTTTTGATCCCACAGGGGACGCCAGGACTCCCAGTCAATGACAGCCAACCCAGGAGAGGAATCCTGGGAGATATAGTGATCTATTTGGTTCTGGGCCTTGGCCAGATGTTCCGTCAAGTTGCCATTTTGGGGGACTCCACCTCTGTAGCGTTTACGCTTGATGGTATCAACTTTAGGGTAAAGGCCAAGGCGGTCCTCGTAGAAGATGGTGAGAAACTGACCTGAAATAGCTGCAGGTGTGGTCACCGCCTGGAAGGCTCCCGTGTCCAGTGGGATGTGAAGTTGTTGACACTGGTCAGTGGGGGCGTTCCATATAGCCACAAAGGGGTGGTCATGGATCAGTGGAGGCTCAGTAGGCGGTAGGCCAAGGACTAAAGTGACAGATATGATGACACAGAGGGCGACACAGGACAGGAAGGGTGATGCCATTGTGAGGACTCTGGACAAAGAGGGTCAACTACAAAAAAACACCAGCAAAAAGAAGTTTCAGTTTATTTTAAATGTAATCCCTGACATCGACTCCAGCTACATCATCTCCCGCTCCACATTGAGGCTTCACTATATCAATTACTATCCCAAAGTTGTTAGTGTATCATTGTGGACCTGCTGTGTCCACACAGCAGGTACACAATGATGTAGGCATGTAATAAAAAACATTTAAAAGTTTAACAATGATTAATAAAAAATAAACCTACGAGACAGCTGAACAAGTCAAATTTCCTTTGTAGTAATGTAGTTACAAAAGGTCCAGAAGGTTTTCACATCAGCAATGAAATAAATGTCAAAAAAGTGGTTAAGGCGGTTAAGGTAATGTCATGGCTTGGGCTTGCAAAGCTTCTTCTGGGATGCCCTCATTATTCTCCAATGATGATGTAACACATGATGGCAGCAGCAAAATGAACTCAGAAGTCTACAGAAACTTTTTGTCTGCTAATTTCAAGAAAGATGCAATCAAACTGATGCTTCCTCATGCAGCAAAAGAATGACCCAAAATACACTGCCTAAACAACAAAGGAGTTCATCAGGGGCAAGACATGGAAGGTTTTAGACCAGTCAAGTCAGTCTCCAGATTTGAACCCTAAAGAGCTGCATTTCACCTGTTTAAGAGGAGACTGAAGGGAGTAACCATACAAAAAAACAGAAAGAGGGTGTGGTGAAAGCCTGGAAAAGCATCACAAAAGAACAATGCAAAAGTTTTGCTGATGTCAGTGGGTCACAGGCTTGATGCAGTTATTGCAACTAAATATGATATCTTATTCACTTTAAACTATTTTAAGTCTATCTGTCTGAATACTTTTGCTCACCTAAAAATTTGCTATTCCATTACAAATAATGCTATCTTCTAATATGTGTATCAAATCCTGAAATGTTGATCTATTGTCTCATATCCATCATTTTGATGTCAAACCCAAATGTTTTCAGTCTACAGCAAAAATTAAGGAATTGGTCTCGCTGTTCTGATACTTTTGGATGGGAGTTTAGGTACCAAAGCTGTCAGCAACGAACCGCTGGCTAAAATCCTGATGGGCTTTCCTCTGTCATTCCTCTGCTTCACCTTAAAATATTCACTGCCACTCATTATTTAAGATGCCAAGAACAAAGTGTTTGTGAAAAACAATTCACCCAGGTCAGTTTTTATTTCTTTTGCAGGATTAAATGATTTATAGAATGCATTTCAAACAGACTTTAAGGACAACATATCCAGTGTCTTACAGGCTGACCCATTTTCTTGTTGGGAAAATTTTTGTGACAAAATTCCCAAATTGCTTTATAAAAATAAAACAGGCTCATATTTTTGTATGTGTACACTAACTGGTCACATTATTTGGTTAATCTGCAAAATCCAATAAGACATAAATTGTACTTTTACAAACGTTCTACATCTTCAATATTTTTCGCATACTGTCAGAACAATGATATTTTTACTCTGTCATTGATGTCATAGTGGATATACCGAACAACATTTTTTATAAGTGGCCCTAATAATAATTTTGTCTACCCCAACAATACATGATTTGTAATAATACTTGGTGGGTGAAACATGAGGAACACACTTAAATATAATGGAGTCCAGTGTGCCACCTCACAAGTTTGGACTTTATTCCACAGAAAGAAGAGAAAGTTTGTTGGTAAGGATTTCATAAATATGACTTTATTCGAACAGACTTAAAGTTTTGTGGAGACAGACAGCCTGACAATGAAGTGATTTCCGATCATACATTTTCATTTTTTTTTTTGCATTAATCTGAAAGATGTTCAGATGAATGATTCCACATTATATGAATATATCAAACAAACTAATTTGTCTGACTTGACAATGCCAATACAAATTTAAAATCATTTTCCAATTTTTGTATATTTTGATGACAAACCATCATCTCCTACCTGCTGTGCTCTTCAGTGGCCTGTGAAGAACTGATCACTGTTTTGAAACTTGTCGGCCGCTGGGTTTTTGCTGCTTCATGCGTCGGAGGAAACAGTTTCTTCACTCTGATTGATCTTTATCTGACCGATGTGCTAATGCTAGTCATCCATGTCTCCATGTTTGGAAGCAGCTGTGTTCAGGGTTCAGTGGCCAGTTAATAGTTTGTTTCATTATATTGACATTTACTTTTAAAATTCAAAGCAGCAAAGAAACATAAGAAAACTTTGTGAATCCAATCAAAGATTGTTTAGATCAAATGACCAAAACAATATTAAAAAATTGTTAATAAAATGAGGTGCACATTGTTTTTTTAGGGTTTAGGTACAGGTTTAGGTACAGACATAGATAGATGGGTTCATATCAGGGTACCCGCGGATCCTTAAAAAGTCTTAAAAAGTCTTAAATTCGTGTATCTAAAATTAAGGCATTAAAATGTCTTAAATTCATTAGAAATTCCTTAAATACAGTAGTCAGTGGTCTTAAATTGTCGGGTCTGTTTTTTTTTTTTTTACTCAGGGGACTTTGAGTAACGTAAAAGTTGTGCCGGAAGTTTAATTTCAGTCACGCGCAGACTCCTTCTTTCCTTTCTTCCTCGCGTCACCGGTCAGTCAGGATGGGTAAGTGCAATTTAAGCAGTGTTGGCTGGAGGACAGTTGGTTTCAAAGCTGGTTGAAACCTGTTGCCAATCTCGAGGAGGCCAGGTGCATTCTTTGCAAGAAGGATTTCAAACTCGGCACCATGGGAAATTAAAGCGGTCGAATCGCACATGCAGGGCGCTAAGCATAAAATGGCGACAGAGAGTCAAAAACAAACGCCGGGCATCTCTCATTTTTGTGTGGGTCTAGCGTCCCAGCTAGCAACAACCGCTGCTGCTGCTGCTACCGCCGGTGCTAGCAGCACTGACCTGACGGTTATCTTTGGTGGGACAGCAACACTCAAATCCGAGGTGTTATGGATCTTGAACACTGAGTGTGTGTTCAGTGTTTTGTCGTTGACATATAGTACTGTTATTGCACTTGTAATTTTATGTGTTTGACCAAATGCAATGTGCTTTTACTCACGCCAAGTCTCGTTGGCAAAGCAGTGTTTTGTATTGATCAGTATTGTATCAGTTTGTTTAATAAACTGACAATAAGTAAACTTGAATGATTGTCATTGAGGTTCTAGTACAGCGGGATCCCTAACCATTGCTTGTATTTATAGGATTTTTTTAAAAATTCCAGTCTTAAATTTCATTCAAGACGGCATTAAAAAGGTCTTAAAAAGTCTTAAATTTGACTTGCTAAAACCTGCAGATACCCTGCATATATGCATTCGAAGTGCACCAGTACCTAAAAACTACACGATCGTTCAAAAGTTTGGGGTCACTTAGTAATGGCCTTATTTTTGAAAGAAAAGAATTTTTTTTTTCAAAGAAGATAACATTAAATGAATCAGAAACACAGTCTAGACATTATTCATGTGGTAAATTACAATTCTAGCTGGAATATCTACATAGGGGTACCTCTGTACCCTTATGTAGATATTCCATTTCCAGAAACCATCACTCCTGTGTTCTAATGGTACATTGTGCTAGCTAATCATGTTGAAAGGCAAATTGATGATTAGAAAACCTTTGTCCAATTATATTAGGACATGAATTAAAAGGTGAGTTTTCATGGAAAACGTGAAATTGTCTGGGTGACTCCAAACTTTGTAGTGTATATTGTAGCAAATATTTGTTTACATCCACATGCTTCCAGACAGAAAAACACATATATTTACATCATATACATGTTTAATTGCAATGAACTACAACAATGTACAACAGAACAGTGTAATAAAATAAAATGTGTCCATGTTTTGACTTGCTGAGTTGTCCAGTTCACAGGTGTATTCAGGGGTGAAAGTAAGCCGGAACGGTCCGGTACTGTGTACCGGCAAAAGATCTGGTGCCGGAACGCGGTACCAGGAAAAGATCCGGTGGTGGTACGCCGCTCTTCCACCGGTATCTATGGATACGCCGCCCAGCTGCCTGCTATCGACCATTCACTCAGCAGTACGTGAGTGCGCATGTGTGTCTACTTTCCGTAACAGAGCGACTGCTATGGCAAATAATGTAGCCGCAAGGGGACACAAGCCAGTGTCTTATTGTGCCGGTCCCAAGCCCGGATAAATACAGAGGGTTGTGTCAGGAAGGGCATCCAACATAAAACTTTGGCCAAATCAAACATGCGAATCAAATGTATGACTTCCATACCAGATCGGTCGAGGCCCGGGTTAACAACGACCGCCATCGGTGATGTCGACCTACAGGGTGCAGGTGGAAAATGGACGACTGTTGGTCGAAGAAGGAGGGGAGGAAGGTGTGTTCGTAGGAAGAGAAAGAAGAGGAACACCAAGAGTCTAGGACTGAGAGAAGGGACTTTGAATGTTGGAAGTATGACAGGAAAAGGTAGAGAGCTGGTTGACATGATGCAGAGGAGGAAGGTGGACATACTGTGTGTCCAGGAGACCAGGTGGAAAGGTAGTAAAGCTAGAAGTTTAGGAGCAGGGTTCAAGTTGTTCTGTCATGGTGTAGATAGGAAGAGAAATGGAGTAGGAGTTATCTTGAAGGAGGAGTTTGTTAGGAATGTCCTGGAGATAAAAAGAGTGTCAGATCGAGTGATGAGCCTGAAGCTAGAAATCAAAGATGTGATGTTCAATGTTGTTAGTGGGTATGCCCCACATGTAGGATGTGAGCTGGAGGAGAAGGAGAAATTCTGGTTGGACCTTGATGAAGTGATGCGGATTATCCCTAGAAGTGAGAGAGTTGTTATTGGTGCAGACTTCAATGGACATGTTGGTGCAGGAAACAAAGATGATGAGGAGGTCATGGGCAGGTTTGGTATCCAGGAGAGGAACGCAGAAGGACAGATGGTGGTTGACTTTGCAAAAAGGATGGAAATGGCTGTAGTGAATACTTTCTTCCAGAAGAGGCAGGAACATAGGGTGACCTATAAGAGTGGAGGTAGGAGCACACAGATAGACTACATCTTGTGTAGACGGTGTAATCTGAAGGAGATCAGTGACTGCAAAGTAGTGGTATGTGAGAGTGTAGCCAGACAGCATAGGATGGTGGCGTGTAGGATGACCCTGGTGGTGAAGAAGATGAAAAGGGCAAAGCAGAGCAGAGGACCAAATGGTGGAAGCTGAAAAAGGAAGTGTTGTATGACTTTCAGGAAAGAGTTGAGACAGGCTTTGGATTGTCAGGAGGTGCTTCCAGATGACTGGACAACTACAGCAAATGTGATCAGGGAGACAGGTCGGAGAGTATTTGGTGTGTCATCTGGAAGGAAAGGCAATAAGGAGACTTGGTGGTGGAATGAGGAGGTGCAGGAGTGGATCCAGAGAAAGAGGTTAGCTAAGAAGAAGTGGGACACTGAGAGGACTGAAGAGAGTAGACAGGAGTACAGGGAGATGCAGCGTAAGGTGAAAGCAGAGGTGGCAAAGGCCAAACAAGGGGCTTACGATGACTTGTATGCTAGGTTGGACAGTAAGGAGGGAGAGACTGATCTGTACAGGTTGCCAAGGAAGAGAGACAGAGATGGGAAGGACGTGCAGCAGGTTAGGGTGATAAAGGATAAGGATGGAAGTGTGTTGACAGGTGCCAATAGTGTGATGGGAAGATGGAAAGAGTACTTTAAAGAGTTGATGAATGAGGAAAATGAGAGAGAACGAAGAGTAGGAGAGGTGACTGTTGTGGACCAGGAAGTAGCAAAGATTAGTAAGGATGAAGTGAGGAGGGCATTGAAGAGGATGAAGAGTGGAAAGGCACTTGGTCCTGATGATATACCTGCGGAGGAATGGAAGTGTCTCGGAGAGGTATCAGTAGAGTTTCTGACTGGGTTGTTCAACAGGATCTTAGATAGTGAGAAGATGCCCGAGGAATGGAGGAGAAGTGTGCTGGTGCCCATCTTTAAGAACAAGGGAGATGTGCAGAGTTGTGGCAACTACAGAGGAATAAAGCTGATGAGCCACACGATGAAGCTATGGGAAAGAGTAGTTGAAGCTAGGCTAAGTGCAGAGGTGAACATCTGTGAGCAGCAGTATGGTTTCATGCCAAGAAAGAGTACAACAGATGCGACATTTGCTTTGAGGATGTTGATAGAGAAGTACAGAGAAGGTCAGAAGCATTGTGTCTTTGTAGATCTGTAGAAAGCTTATGACAGGGTGCCCAGAGAGGAACTGTGGTTTTGTATGAGGAAGTCTGGAGTGGCAGAGAAGTATGTTAGAGTGGTGCAGGACATGTATGAGGACTGTAAGACAGTGGTGAGGTGTGCTGTAGGTGTGACAGAGGAATTCAAGGTGGAGGTGGGACTACATCAGGGATCAGCTCTGAGCCCCTTCTTGTTTGCTATGGTGATGGACAGGATGACAGACGAGTTTAGACAGGAGTCTCCATGGACTATGATGTTTGCAGATGACATTGTGATCTGTAGTGAGAGTAGAGAACAGGTGGAGGAGAAGCTAGAGGCGTGGAGGTTTGCCCTGGAAAGGAGAGGAATGAAGGTTAGCCGCAGCAAGACGGAGCATCTGTGTGTGAATGAGAGGGACCCAAGTGGAAGAGTGAGGTTACAGGGAGAAGAGATCATGAAGGTGGAGGATTTTAAGTACTTAGGGTCAACAGTCCAGAGCAATGGAGAGTGTGGAAAAGAGGTGAAGAAGCGTGTACAGGCAGGCTGGAATGGCTGGAGAAAAGTGTCAGGTGTAATGTGTGATAGAGAAGTTTCAGCTAAAATAAAAGGAAAGATTTACAAAACTGTGGTGAGACCAGCCATGTTGTTTGGTCTGGAGACAGTGTCCCTGAGGAAAAGACAAGAGGCGGTTTGGACATGTCCAGAGGAGAGAGAGTGAATATATTGCTAGAAGGATGCTGAGTTTCCGACTGCCAGGCAGGAGGCCTAGAGGAAAACCAAAGAGGAGGTTAATGGATGCGGTTAAAGAGGACATGAAGATCGTTGGCGTGAGAGAAGAGGATGCAGCAGACAGGGTTAGATGGAGGCAATTGATTCGCTGTAGCGACCCCTGAAGGGAAAAGAAGAAGAAGAAGCGACTGCTATGGTGAATAGCAGTCAATAGCAAGTAGGTGTGCTTGATTTATTGCACTGGGACATTTCCCACAACTCGTCAATAGACGTCAACAAGCACCGCTTGTGCCGGGAAGGGGCGAGCAGTAAATTACACTTGAAATTCTACACATTCTTGTGATTGGCTTAAAAACTTTAAACTGGATTTACAGCGGCTGTCATCGACAGATGCATATTTTAAATAATAACAGAGAGAAGCACTACAAAACAGTCAAAAAATATTTTGTCAAAGTAATAATGCAGAGGAAAACAATCTCTTTGAAAGAAAAGACAGGGACACTGAAGATGGCTTACCACAGAAAAATCAGAAACTAACTACTACTACTATAACTATTTAAGGCCTCTGTGGAAAAATATTTTAGGTGATGTGTTTAGATGTTTAGTTCCATTCTGAGTGTTTGGTCGTGACCTCATGTCTGTTCTTAGGGCCCAATTAAAGCAAAAAGTTTCCCGTATTTTCAAGTGTTATTAATTCCTACCTATTCCATTGGCCTACAGTAAATATTAATATGTTTTCATTTGTTTGTGTTTTAACTTTACTATTTTAAAATGCATGAAGTTAGAGTGAGACGAGGGTTTTGGTAATATTACCGGCAAGAATTTAAAACTACTTTCACTCCTGGGTGTATTGTACAATAAATGTCATTGTCTTCCAAAAGTGGGTGCCTGCTGCTGTATTAGAAATGGGATATACAGGGAAACAGTGCCTTCTATCTTTGGCAGTCACATTATTTTTGCCCTTTACCTAGTTTGTCTCTTTTTATTACTGTAACACTGAAGTATGTGGTAAATAGAATGTTGCTATCATTTAGATTTTGTTTGATCTGGTCATGTCCTCTTCTATTCACTGGGTTAAGTTTATCACTTTGAAATAACAAATGTAACAGACTAAATGAGCTCTTCCTCTGCCCGTCAGGCAATAAAACAGAAACCTTCTCAAACATCAGCAACATCTGATCAAACAGGTCTGATTAGAGCAAAATTTACTTCTGGCTTCAACAATTCAATTCATTTTTATTCACACAGTTTAATAATGCTTAATTGCAAAATGTTTAAATACATTTCAGCATTTTCTATCCTTCCGTTTCCATGAGCAGCATCATACTGGTCCATATGCTGAAGATGAAGCTGCTGATGTTCTGTCTGTGGAGTCTCCCAGCAGTCAGTGAGGATCTGGGTTTCTTCAGATGTCCCTGGAATAAAATATTGTTTAAATGTTATTTTTAATGCACAGTGACAGTCATAAGAATAGAACAAAGTCGTATTACAGCTAACGAAAACGACATTAATTCAGAAGCACACAGTCAGCGAACGAGTAAAACATTAAAAATAACTTCTTTCAAGCCCATTTTTCTCTGAACAGTAAAAAAATACACTATGAGGCCAAAGTGTGACCATTAGAAAAACGTAAAACTACTTATATCGTTTCACCGCCATAGAACCGTCAGAGCCAGCAGCAGATTTCTAAAAGTCTTGCTGACATCAGGCTGCTCTCTCGGCCGCTTATAGCCATTTATACTGGAGCCTCACATCTCCAAAACGACTGGAGTAAATTTTTAAACAGGCTTTATCTGGATAAACTGACCACATACTTGACATTTACACAACTACTTTCTCGTCTGAAATAATCTGAAAGCTACATTTTGTATCATAATAACAGTAGTATTCCCAAAAACTGTTCTGTTACTTCTGAAAGCTTCCTCCTCGGCCTTTGACCGCTGGTCGGTGCAAAATGCATTATGGGTTATTTGGCCGCCCCAAGTCCGTATAAGGGGCTCGACATACGGGAGGCGCCAGCAGTCATTTTCTATGGCTGTTGTGCGACGAGACGAACATCGCTTTCCCCCCCTCCCAACAACACAACGGCAACATTCGTGCATCTGAAATTTCGCGCGCGTTCATGTAGACGTGAACCTGCTGGCTTGCGACGCGATACAAGAAAGTTGAAAAATGTTCAATTTTTGTCACCTGGAGCTTCAACCAATCCGCGAGGGTTTCACTCACTGACCAATGAGCTTACAGCATGTTACACAGTACAGTCCGCTCCTATACATTAATGGTCCGCTCTGGTTTTCAACCATTGTTTTCATCTCTTTTCAGCCATGATTGATTTCCCGATTCTTTATGATCCTTCCCTTAATAACAATCTTTTCTGAGATTTGGCATCAAATGGTGGTATTCATGCTCTTTCCTAGTTTGCAATATGGCATGGATCCAGGGTCGTTTCTTTCCTTTATAAGCCAATGTCAGTAGTAAAGTTTCGGGTAAATCAAGCAATATCTTCTGGGTCATTATTTTTATGCTTTTCTGTCATGAAACTCTATGAAAATGTAAAAAAATCCCTCCAATTTCACAGCCAATCAGAAGTGAGGGAGACAAGTGATCTGTGCTTTTGCACAGTGCGCCATGTGTCGCTGTCGCCTGCTGCTGCCAAGTATCGCGCTCCGTGTTGAATTTATCTCCTGTTGCGATGACTTTCACATTTCCCCCTCAACTGTCGCTCCCCGTGTGTCGAGCCCATAAGTCTGGTCCGATGCAGTCTCAACAAATGTGGGTGGAGCGAGAACATTTCCGGGTATTGCTTCCATTCTTGGTCAGATTGGAACAGTACTCGGTCACCGACTGATGACGTTTCACGAGAACGCGAGAATGCAAGTATGGACAAGAACGCATATTGAGAAATGGCCACACAAAAAAAAAAAAAAAAAACCTAAATTGAAAATAAAATAAACACATAATTCATTCTGTGCTATTTTTCAGAGTCAGTGAGTGACTGGTGACTGGCTGCTCAAGCCAATGATGCAATTCACATACGTATTTATGCAGCTAATTAACGTAATTGACAGGCGTCTTTATAAGCAGCCACCGTTGTTATAGCTTGTACAGCAGAGTGGCAGATGTGGACTGAAGGAAGACATGCTAATGTGCTAAGTGCTGCTTATGTTGACCCTTCATAATAATGACAAAACAAACGGACAGTGGCACATTCCCTCACCAAGCCAAATTAAAAAAGAAATGCGATTCTTTTGAGATGGAATGGCTGTCAGAGTTAGGGTTGCCACCTGTCCCTTAAAATATGGAATCTGTATTTTCATGAATGTCCCATACACGTCTGTCACACACTCATCTAAACTGTAAAATGAACAAAGTAAAACACAGGAAATATTAAGGGCAGCCAATTTCATCTTCGTAGGACCTATATAGCGAAGACCCGATGTGAGGTCCAGCGGATAGACCTCAGACTTCTCTGTGTGTCCGGTCCTGGTCGGTCCTATGGTCCTGTTGCGGGTTGCCTGGTTACAGATGCAGCTGCGCACTGCTCCCGCACATTTAAAAATGTCTACACCCGAAACTCCACCATGTCCAAAGAAGCAAAAACATTTGCAATGTATAGACGTGAGTGGGAAGACTTGAACCCCTGGCCTGACAGCATTAGTGGCAATAGGTACAAGGCAAACTGTGTTTTCTGTTGCTCATGGACTGGCTGAAGTAAGGCAGGATCATGTATTTATTACCTGCATAAAAGTTATGTTGAAACACACCATGGCACCATATCCTCAACTCTTGGGTTCTTACAATGACCAACTTGTAAGAAACATGAGAACAGAGAGGACCCAACCAGCAGTAACACAGTTTTTCATCTCCAGTCATCTCCTGAAGTCCACATGGTAAGGGACATCATGATGTGATCAGCTAGATTTCCTACAGTATATGGTTGTGAATTTACCAGAGGATGCTTATGATCATGCTGATGTGGCCATAGACGCCACAGTATTTTAGTGACTCAATAAATGCCTAAGTTGTTTATTTTTTTAAATGCTATTTAGTTTTTAATGAACCTTTATTTAATAACCTATATGTGATCAATAAATGGCCTTTCCCTATCTAAAGAAATACTCACTCAGAACTCTAATATGTTAAGAGTACTAAATAAATAAATTAAGAAATACATGCATACACATATAAATAAGACAGTACATTAACTGTGTTAAGATAAGATTCAGATTTTTTTTTAAAAATGTCCGTAGAGAATTTCTTTGTACAGCATTCTGCATTCAGTTGTTTATGTTTTTACAGAATCCAGTATTGCACACTAGTTGGTCATGACATTTTATTAGTATGGTTTCAGTGTTCAAAATGATGCCACTTCTTTTCAGACAGAACCTGTGATCATAAAACAATACAAAATGTTTAATTCCATGTAAATAAAGCGCTTAAAGCTTTCAGTATGGCTAAATGCTTTTTTCAAAATTAAATATACCACTCCTTGGGTGGTAGTGGCCCCAAGTTTGGTAAAGTTGGAAAGATATTCACAGATTCAGACTTCCAGCATCAACAACTCGTTAGATATACATTGTCAAAACATAAACAATGCCTCTTTCCCATCATTGTAAGGCAGACAATGTGCTACAAGTCCAGTTTTATCAAAAGTAGCTGTCTTTCAAGCTGCAGAAATAACACTGGTGTCTATGGAGTGCACAGGGACTGTCTGCAAATTGCAGCACCGTTGCAACAGCAAACAGAGATATAAATTTTCAATAACTACAGTCTTTTACATTGTAGTGTCACCAGAATCACTGCAGCCTTCAACTGGCTCCCGTTGACAAAGTGTTTTAACAGAAATATAAATGCTGTAATTTGATTCTTTTAATATACCATGGATGGATGCAATGCTGGTGTGACCACAGTGCACACGTCTGATGTTGCTCACAGTGGTCTCAGGGAGTTTGTGTGTTTGCTCAAACTCATAAAAAATTAGAGGGAATATTGGTTGCGATAATGTGATATATAGTACCTGTTACAATTTGTCAAACACCCCAGTTTTTTTTCAGTTATATTTGGAAGTTATGCAGTTTAATGTCTCATTGTACTCTGAAATGAAAGAGTGAAAGAATAGAACAAATAAACGAAGTAAAAAAAATCTTTCTAAAAACCAAAATGTATTTCTAAACTTTTGAGTCATCAAAGTAGCCCCCTTTGGCAGATATAACAGCTAAACACACTCGTGTCATTCTTTCCACAATGGAAATCACACATTCTTCAGAAAGTTTTTCCCAACTCTGTTGCCGAAGTTCCCATAAATGTGTGGCCCTTGTACATTGTTTTGCTTTCACTCTTCTGTCCAGTTCATCCCAAATCAGCTCCATGGGGTTTACACCCCCTGTCGAAAGGTTTGAGACACTTTCTCATTCAAATAAATTAGAACCCGTCTCAAAACTTTCGACAGGGGGTGTAAGTCTGGAGTCTGTGCTGGCCACTCCATATTTTCAAGCTTACCATCTTGTTTTTTTCCTAAGGTAGTTCTGATATAGCTTGGACTTATGTTTTGGGTCATTATCTTGCTGTCGGATGTACCCCTGACCAGCTAGGCGCTTACCAGAGGGTACTGCATGGTGCTGCAAAATGCTGTGGTAGCCCTGTTGGTTCACGGTACTTTTCATTCTGTACAAGTCACTGACCCTGGATCCGGCAAAACAGCCCCAAACCATCACACTTCTTCCTCCATGTTTGACACTTGATTTCACACACTGAGAAACCATCCTTGCATCTACTGCATACAAAATCCTGTGTGATGAATCAAAGATGTCTATTTTTGATTCATCTGTCTTCAGTAGTCCATTGGATGTGTTTCATGCCCAAGCAAGCCTCTTTTTCTTATTATGACATCTTAGCAATGACTTTCTGCAATTCGACTTGTCAAACCTCCAACTCAAAGTCTTCTCTTCACAGTTGAAACCGAGACTTGCTTACTCCGACCACTAAGCTGAGCTTGAAGCTGTTGTCCTGTGAGCCACCCATCACCAAGATGTTGACTCTCAGAAACCTTTCTTCTGATTCTATTGTGGCTTTGGGTCTTCCAGACCTCTTCTTGCCAGAGTTTCCCTGAGGTTCTGAGTGCCTTTTGATGGTAAAGAAAACTGTACTGACACTTTGACTTGTTTCTTAATTTCTCTTTTGGAAAGACCTACATTCTTTAGTGTTATGATAGTCTGTTTCTCCTCTAGTGTTAATTGCCTTTTTCTCTCCATTTTAATAGCAACACACTACATTCTGCAGTACAATAATGTTCAAATAATGCTCTGGAGGATATAGTGCCATGGTGTGTTCCAACACTACTTTTATGCAGGAAGAGAGGGTTGTAAAGTAATCAAGAAAAGTTGGGACACTTGATTTGGTACCAACTTTCAAAGCATGATTAACCTCCATTGCTGCAGAACAACCTTAAGTTGTTAATCCATTTCTTATTCCCTGAAAAAGGCCTTTTTGTATAATTCTGAAATGTATTTTATTTTTCAGTTTTGGGCAACCTTACCTTTTTTAAACCTTTGGTAGTTCACCACTTACCGTTGTACCATTTCAAGCTATTTATGAATTTTGAACGACTTCAATTTCAACAAATTATTGGAAAAATTGGGGCATTGTAAAATGTTTGATCAGTCGTTTCAGAACGCCCCAATTTTAATTTAGTCATCTGTTTCTGTTATTTAACAAAAAGTGCAAGGCCTCATTGCAAAAAACTATTTCTCTCAAATGTTTCTCTTTTTTCCTTTTATGACAGTTTTCCACGTTAAAAATAATTTATTTGATTTTCACGAGTATATGTATTTGACTTGTTTCCTCTGAAGAAACATTCTTGGGTTTTTGATTGTGTCATACTTTTCACATGTCACTGCCTGTGAGAAAGCAACGATTGTAATCTCCCTGGTCACATCTCTTCCTCTTTTTCATTCTCTTAGTATTTAGACAGAAACCAGATGGTGGATTGCTGTTGCTTTGGATGTGGAAAGATTAGAGTGACTTTGATGTTTATGTTCAATTCTGTTTTCACCTTGGGATGTGCTTTATGAAGAAAACCAAAAATGTGTAGCCACACTAATGCCCTTACAAGGCTGCAGTGCTCATCAAATGTGGAAATCACAAAGGGGAAGCTGTTTCTCTTATGTTCTAGTTTGGTAGCCACAGTTCCTCTGCACTTATCTTCTCTTTATGAGAGAAACAAAAACTTGACACACAGTGTACTAAAGACAGGTCTTTATTAGTAGTACATTTACATTCAGGTAACATTTTTCATGTGTTGCATAGTCCTTGTTGCATAGTGGCTTACAATCTTAAGATAAAAAAAACACACATACACACTCACAAGAGTAAGTACAGGAAACAAATACTGCATCGAAGGGAGTAAAGTGAAATTCCTTATACCTCAACTTCACCTGAAAGCTGGTTTGAAAGTCATGATAGATGCGACATTACAAATCTTTAAAGACCAGAAAATACAAGATATAGTCAACCTTAATTAGACATCTTTGGGAAGGCCTGACTCAAACCAAGTCTACGGTCCAAGTCTGAGCTGCATTTAGTTTCACTTAACATGTTTTCGGTATCTGGTCCACAGTTAGATTACACAAGCAATGCAGATTGCATTTTAGTCAGCTTATTCAGAATGCTGCGGCCAGAATTTTAACCAAAACTAAGAGGTATGAACACATCATTCCTGTTCTATCCTCTCTTCACTGGCTTCCAGTGAAACAGAGAATCGATTTTAAAATACTTCTTATTGTTTATAAATCTATGAATGGTTTAGCTCCTTCCTACGTTGTTGACATGCTCACTGAATACATACCGGACAGATCCCTTAGATCATCCAGTAAAAGTCTTCTTATCATACCAAGAATTAATTCAAAATCTGCTCATGGTGCTTTCAGTCACTACGGTCCCACTCTCTGGAATTCTCTACCTCAAGAACTAAGGTCTGCTACAACAGTGTCTTCTTTTAAAAGCAGACTAAAAACGTATCTTTTTGCACAAGCCTTTGACTAGGTTCAAAATGATTGGCTGGGTGATAGCATTTTATTATGGAATTAATGTTATTATTGTTGTTTTTATTTTTCTTTTAATATTATATCTTAATACCTTGTAAAACTGTTTGTTTTATTGCTACCCTTTATTGTTATTTAATTATTTGTTCTTAAGCACATTGAGTCTGCGCTTGTCGTATGAAATGGGCTATATAAATAAATGTGACTTGACTTGACTTGACTTGACTGATCAGACTGCACCTTAATACCGACTTGAATGTACAAATTTATCCTAAGCTGGCCTGATTCAGTCAGTTTCACTTTCACAACTGGCTTTTTTAATGACCTCTTTATGTGCAATTTACTACAAAAAAATCCGTCTAATGACATCAAATAATCAATAATAATGTTGTTTAGTCTAAATGCAAAATTAAGTTTCGAAGTGATACAGTTGTATTTAGGGGAAGTAAAAGAGTTAGGGCTAGCTCAGAGTAGAACTGCTCCTTCTTTGCACCAGAAGGAGCCAGTTGAGGTGGTTTGATCATGTAGTCAGGGTCCCTTGGTGGGTACCTTCCATCATGGGAGATCCAAGTGCAGACCCAGAATGCACTAGAGAGATTAAACATTTGACCTGAGTATGCCTCTTGGATCCCACAAGAGGAGCTTGTCTGGGATAACTTGTCTAACCTGCTATCACAATAGTGAGGATGGATGGATGGATGGATGGATGGATGGATGGATGGATGGATCAATGGATGGATGGATGGATGGATGGATGGATGGCCACAAAGTTAACAAAAAGACACAAGTGGAAAAAGACTTGCTCTGGGAGGCATATAGTGCGCTGAAGACGTATGCTAATCAAAATTATTTCATCTTGAAATATTTGCAAAATTAGATCCGAATCGCAATCGCTTACACTTAGATAACTTCAGTTTAGCTAAACTTGCAGTCTTGGTAAAAATAAAATGAACTTTGATTGTTAGAATAAATGTTACAAACATTTTAATAGGTCTTTAACACCAGAAACTCAGCATTGTGTGACCATGTCGATGATTTCCACAGACAGCTGTTTGAGCATAGTGTGGCATTCACTAAGTTGAAATGGAAATCATGGTAGCACCAATTTCCATTTTATTCCTTTTCTTTGGCCTTTATTATAGTGCACAGTGGGGAGAGAGACAGGAAACGTGGGGAGAAGAATGGGAGAATGACATGCAGTTAATGACCTTGGGTCAGACGCGAACCCATGAATGCTGCATTGGGACTATAGCCCTTGTTTATGAGCCGTCCACTCAACCTGTTGAGCAACAGGGGCATCCACCAATTTTACTTGAAATAATGGTAATTAGATTCTGTCCATATCTGAATTCCCAGAGTTTTGTAAGTAAATGATCTATAGAATGGCAGAGAAAGCCATTAAGGACAAATACAACCTGTCAGACAATAAACATTTTGATTGTTTGTGGTTGGAAGCATCAGTGAAGTCCCAGAAGTACTTGGATTAATTTATGTCTATCTAGTTTTAAAAATCTAGTTTTATGAGAAGTGAGCAAACATTATCTGCTGATGAATGTTTAGGCAAGTGAACATTGACAGGAGATTGTTCTGTCAATTTTGGCCTCCCAGTTAGATGTTTCATAGGATTAAGCTTGGATTGTCCACGTAAGATGGACAACAACACAGACTGAAGCATTTCAATCTAATCTGAGGCATTTTGGCAGTTATTCCAGACTTAGATCTGTTCAGGTTTGTATTCATGTCCAGTTTTTAAAAAGTACCTTTGTTCATTCCATGTTGACAAAAATATCTCTGCCATGCATTCACTCATAAATCAGCTTCCAAATTCCAGTCAGATTTTTTCTGAAGATGAATCCCCGAACTTTGAAAAGAAGTAGGCCTCGGAGAGCCACAGCACCACAGAGTCAGATCTATCTGAGTCAGATACAGTATGTGCCATCTGCTACATCCTGTTCAGTGTTTTGTCATGGCTACAGTACTGTACAAAAGTCTAGAGAAAACTTTTTGTCAGCCACATTGAGATGAAGTATAATCAACAACTAAACCCAGTCTGCTCCTTAGATCCCTCCAAATAAAGACATGGTAACATCAGCCTTTACAATGACATTTGCAGATCAAAAATACAACAGGTTCATTCTGGTTCTGAACAAAACCATCCTGATCATCTGTTCCGATGGTAAAAAAAAAAAAAAAAGTCAACAAAAACAGATACGCTTTGTGTTTGCATTTTTTACCATGCCTCAGCAGGCTCAAATATGTGACGTTTCCTGACAAGCTTAACATCAAGAGTACAATACAACCAACAGTACAAAAATTATATATATTTTATGTATATTGTCAAGTGAAATAACACCTTATTGTTGAGAAAATCAACAAGGCTTAATGCTGTTAAAAATAAACTAGATATTTAAAAGAATGTCTAAAAACACCACAGACCAAGCATTAGATCTTATTGAGTATTTTTTCTACATATGACTGGTAGAGTTAGCACCCTTTGGTTCTCATTAACAAACTTAGTAACAAAACAAACTGGTAGATCATCCTGCTGTGAGCCACATTTGACTGACCCATGAAACCTTTAAAAATTCAACAAAAACACAATTCCTCTGATCTGGTGATCCCATCGTCATGTCAGAATTTGTCCTTGTGGAAGTTTATTAAATCCACAGTTCAGCAAACAGTATCAACCACTAGTAAAAAACATTCATATGGAGGAATTGATGCAATTGTTGGTCTAAGAGGCATACAGATTGTTGTCAAAGTTAATTACACTCTGCCTGGTTGCACTGCAGTCAGCTTCATCTGTTAAAATGGCACTTTACATGTGTACATGTGTAAAGTGCCATTACACCCATTAAAAAGATAAGGAAGTGTCATCTTTTTATTTTCCTTTCCCCCCACGTGTTATTTTTCAGCACAGCAGCTGTCAGAGAAAAACAAGTAGTTTGTAATTCACAGAACACTTTTCATGTTCAAGACTTCCAATCAGCAGTGACCTCTACTGAATGTTAAAAGAACAGTTTGGCAAATAGAATTATTTGTGGTCCTGATGAAAGTTAGAGGAAAAGATGCTCAAACATCAAGTGACTGCAAGCAGCTAGATAGTTTAGCTTAGCATGAAGACTGGAGATAATGGGAAAACAAAAAAACTGCCTCTTTCCACAAATAAAACAGAGAGAGCTTGTTAATGAATATTTTGTGTTGTGTTTGTTCAGTTTATATGCAAACAACTAAGTGTCAAAGCAATAATTTGCTCTCATGTGGTGGGCTTATTTCTCAAATTATTTCTGTGCCTACAATTTCCAATGTTCCTGCTTCTTGATTGATTAATCACTTTTTTAAACCAATGCAATGTGGTTTAAGACTTGTCAGTGCAAAGTGGACATATTAGACATCTTAATATTAAATGATTATATTTGATGTTCACGCTAATATGGCTTTTTTCACTATTCAGTTTGATATTTTGTTCATACTAGCTGTAGCCGTAACAGTTATCTCAAAGCTGGAGTGCTTGACTTTAACATATGAGTGAACGCTGTTGCATTTAAACCAGGCAAGTTCACACAATTCTAATTAAGCCTGTTTATCAGGTAAAGTTCTCTATAGTTCACAGTATACCAGAGTTTTAAATGTAATGTCTGTGGCAACATTCCTGCAACAGTAAAAAAAAACAAAAAAACAACAACAACAGCAAAATTTTTCAAGTGAACATGAAAAGATCCTGATGATCCAAATCTAAAAGAAACTCAACATATTGGAAGAGGGATTTAAAAAAAGCATTCATCGGATGACAAACATCATTAGCACATAGCAACAGCAACTGTAGAATAACTGCCAGTAGAGGGAGACAAATGTTATACAGCACATGTTCAATACTATAGGCATAATAAAGTCACAGAGCAGCTGTGTACTGTGTTCAAATAAAATCAGAGACCTCTTTGGAATAAATCATACTGACCATGTGTTGAAAAGTAAAATTCCATTTTTGCAGATGTGTTTAAATTGGCTAATTTTTAAGTGCTTATCGTACAACCCTCTTTACCAGCGATAAATTCAACAGGAGCATCAGCAACAACAGTTGGTGGCTGCAAACAGTTGGGGGCGCCACATTCTCCCGTCCCTCACACATCTCCCCCTGTTCATCCTCCCACGCTGTCCTCTTCCTCTCTTGGTCGTCCTTCTCCTCCTTCCATGACCCTTCATCCTCCCTCACTTTGTTGATGCTGTCGCAGCTTCCGTCCTCGTGGCCTTCATAGCAGTGGCAGCGAAACCTCTCAGTCAGCAGTTGTAGTTCATGCTGCGAGTGCCATCCAGTGACTGTAAAGTCTCCCTCACCAGAGGGATGGATGTGGTAGGTGTCAGCACTCAGGTGGAGGTAATGGGGGGCGCGGTGGTCTCGGCGGACACAGCGCCCATTTCCTTGGCACAAGAAGTCACTGCAGACCTCTGCAGCACGAGTCACGTTGGTGATGTACTGACCCAGGCGGTGGCTCAGGAAGGACTTCACCATAGTGCAGTTATGCTGTGGAAACAGTACAACACAACAAAAATCATGTGACAGGCTGTATGATACATCATCAATATTTTCAAGTGATGTCTTCAACCTGGGGGGTATTCCACGAAGCTGGCTAAAACAGGCTGGGCTTACGCCGGTAAGCGTGGCTTGAATAAGTGGCAACTTTAATCTCAGCTGCAAGTAGTTCCACGAACGAGGCTCAGCTGTTTTTCAGAGACGCTTAGTCAAGCCAGGCTGATCCAAGCTGCGGCTGAGCGCGCGTCTGGGGGAGATAAAAAGCCCCGACGTGTCGATCGTCGAAATGATGACATTATGTCTAAAAACAGAGCGGAGACTTTCTCTTCGGCGGAGCAGAAACTTCTCACGGAGTTGTACGAGGACTACAGGGAGATTATCACAAGAAAAGGCAACACGGTTGCGATAAATAAAGCTCGAGACGCTGCCTGGCAAAGCATTACCCACCGTTTAAATGCGTAAGTGTTTATTTTCTTGTTAATGAAGCACTTAGTCTGAGCGTACACACGCACACATGTCTGAGAATTTAATTTTCAGAGGGCAAGTTTTTGACACTGATTGGGGATAACCCACAACTGCAGTGGTTGATGACTTTTTTTTCCTCACCCTGAAGTTTGTCACACTACTGTGGCCCAGAGGAGATCAATCTTGATGAAATAAAGCTTTTCAAAACCCACTGAAGACATTTTTTTTATGTGTGTATAAACATATATATATACATACACACACACACACATATATATATATATTAATATGGCATGCCGTTTAGGAAATTATATATTGAATGAAAGTCGATATATATATATATATATATATATATATATATATATATATATATATATATAAAATGAAAGTTGATATATATTGAATAAAAGTTGATATATATTGAATTAAAGTCAATATATATTGAATGAAAGTCGATATATATATATATATATATATATATATAATGAAAGCATGAATATATTGAATGAAAGTCGATATATATATATATATATATATATATATATATATATATATATATCATGTTCAGATTTTCATTCCATATATTCCGACTTTCATTCCATATATCGTACTTTCATTCAATATATTCCGATTTTCATTCAATATATATCGACTTTCATTCAATATATACAGATTTTCATTCAATATATTCAGATTTTCATTCAATATATTTGTACTTTCATTCAATATATATCGACTTTCATTGTATATATATTTGTACTTTCATTCAATATATTCCGACTTTCATTATATATATATTCGTACTTTCATTCAATATATATTCTTATAGTCTTTTTTCCTACCGAGCCCCGGAAGGGACATGTCCGTATGGTGAAGCGACAATGAAGGACACTCACCCGGACGAGAATTTTATTGAGTTTTATTTTGAAATCGGCCTGAAATACACAGACATTCAAGCAGTGCGATGCGCTACGAGTCTGCCATGCAGACCAGCGATCCTGATAATGGTAAGTTTTATTTCTCCAACATCCTGCTGTTAGCCTACTATGAATATGCTAGCTACAACAGTCCCACATCAGTATTATGAACGTTCCGCCAGCTAACGCGGTCCGGACACCGGATCAGTGATTAGAGATTGGCGTTGAACTATTGTTTGCCAGCCAGTTAGCTGCTGGTAAGCTAACAAGCTATGAAACAACTCCTTATTCACCTTATTCAGCTCCGCCCATTTTCCAATGGGCGGGACTTCCTGTTTTGAGTAACACTTCCGGTAACTCGATCATGCCGGTGTTTACAACTGAGAGAGTGATGTGGGAAGAAACGAAAACCTCTTTAAAAAACAGAAATGGATCAAGTCTGCCGCATCCGCGACTTATTACAGAGTGGGAGGATGACATGAAAAAGTGGCCACAAGTCATGTATGGCGATATTTTTAACTATTTCGTGTTGTCTCTTGGCGTTGATCGTTCAGCTATGAGGAATTATAAGAGCACTGAAGCCTATCAATATTTGCACAGTGGTAAAGTCGGCGCTGTTCTGTTACATCAAGAACGGGAATATACGTTTCTTAAAGCTAATGTCAGTCCGAGTCAGGCTAATACCTCCTCACACATGGCGTAGGTGTTGGTGACAGCTGATGGAGTGGTGGAGACCACGGGATGCTTCCTGTATCGCTGGGTTGGGACGGTCCTGCAGTCGCACTGCTGCGATATTATGGAAGGTATGTTGATTTGAATAAAACTTTATTTGATTCATATATATATGATGTGGTTGTGCAAACGGAGGTTGTTATTGTCATTTGTGAAACAGCTCCTGCGGTTTACTGTGTTATTACACACGTGGACAAAATTGTTGGTACCCCTCAGTTAAAGAAGGAAAAACCCACAATTCTCACTGAAATCACTTGAAACTCACAAAAGTAACAATAAATAAAAATTTATTGAAAATTAAATAATCAAAATCAGCCATCACTTTTGAATTGTTGATTAACATAATTATTTAAAAAAAACAAACTAATGAAATAGGGCTGGACAAAAATGATGGTACCCATAACTTAATATTTTGTTGCACAACCTTTTGAGGCAATCACTGCAATTAAACGATTTCTGTATTTGTCAATGAGCGTTCTGCAGCTGTCAACAGGTATTTTGGCCCACTCCTCATGAGCAAACAGCTCCAGTTGTCTCAGGTTTGATGGGTGTCTTCTCCAAATGGCATGTTTCAGCTCCTTCCACATATGTTCAATGGGATTCAGATCTGGGCTCATAGAAGGCCACTTTAGAATAGTCCAACGCTTTTCTCTCAGCCATTCTTGGGTGTTTTTGGCTGTGTGTTTTGGATGGTTGTCCTGTTGGAAGACCCATGACCTGCGACTGAGACCAAGCTTTCTGACACTAGGCAGCACATTTCTCTCCAGAATGCCTTGATAGTCTTCAGATTTCATCGTACCTTGCACACTTTCAAGACACCCTGTGCCAGATGCAGCAAAGCAGCCCCAAAACATTACTGAGCCTCCTCCATGTTTCACCGTAGGGACAGTGTTCTTTTCTTCGTATGCTTGGTTTTTGAGTCTATGAACATAGAGTTGATGTGCCTTACCAAAAAGCTCCAGTTTGGTCTCATCTGTCCAAAGGACATTCTCCCAGAAGCTTTGTGGCTTGTCAACATGCATTTTTGCAAATTCCAGTCTCGCTTTTTTTATGAGTTTTTTTCAGCAGTGGTGTCCTCCTTGGTCGTCTCCCATGAAGTCCACTTTGGCTCAAACAACGACGAATGGTGCAATCTGACACTGATGTACCTTGGCCTTGGAGTTCACCTTTAATTTCTTTGGAGGTTGCTCTGGGCTCTTTGGATACAATTCCAACGATCCGTCTCTTCAATTTGTCATCAATTTTCCTCTTGCGGCCACGTCCAGGGAGGTTGGCTACTGTCCCGTGGGTCTTGAACTTCTGAATAATATCAGCCACTGTTGTCACAGGAACTTCAAGCTGTTTAGAGATGGTCTTATAGTCTTTACCTTTAAGATGTTTGTCTATAATTTTTTTTCGGATGTCCTGGGACAATTCTCTCCTTCGCTTTCTGTTGTCCATGTTCAGTGTGGTACACACCTTTTCACCAAACAGCAGGGTGACTACTTGTCTCCCTTTAAATAGGCAGACTGACTGATTATGAGTTTGGAAACACCTGTGATGTCAATTAAATGACACACCTGAGTTAATCATGTCACTCTGGTCAAATAGTTTTCAATCTTTTATAGAGGTACCATCATTTTTGTCCAGGCCTGTTTCATTAGTTTGTTTTTTTAAATAATTATGTTAATCAACAATTCAAAAGTAATGGCGGTTTTTGATTATTTAATTTTCAATAAATTTTTATTTATTGTTACTTTTGTGAGTTTCAAGTGATTTCAGTGAGAATTGTGGGTTTTTCCTTCTTTAACTGAGGGGTACCAACAATTTTGTCCATGTGTGTAGCCCTGTCACAAGCTAATGCTAATTCCCTGGAGCAACAAAAAACTGATTCTGACCAAACCGCAGTCATAACAACGTTTCAAAATGGCAGAGAGTATCTTTTTACCTCACTGATGGCATAGGTAGGTCTTTAGTGGAAACTGAACTTTGGTAGAATCGCTGTAGCTGCGCTGACAGTGACCGATACAAGCTGTGTGTTTACATAGCCATGAGCTGGTCCGCAGCATTCAGATCTAACCTTTCCGTGCTCTAAACAATTCTGAGCGAGAGAAAGCTTCACCCTTCCCCAGTTGTTGTGGCACCCATGGACAGCGCAATTGATGCCAAACATGTTAAAATTGCTTAAAAGAACAGTTAAAAGTAGCTACAGTAGCGAGAGGACTCGATGTTGTTGTAGTGCGAAGACGGTCAACCGGAAGTCGATCTCAAAAATGGCGCCGCCCTGCCTCACTTCCTGAATAAGGTGAATAGACCCTTTATTTGTTTACAAACATTGTGACGTTTTTTGTGGGCGGGGCTTATGCTGGAAGCAAAAGCGGAGCGAGAAGTCAAGCAGGACTGGGAGTATTTAGTTTGCGCTGGGAGTTTGCGCTGCAAACTCGAGCATTTTTAACCCGTTAAACTTAAGTGTACCGCCGGTGGTACACTTACTAATTTGCATAGGAATTTAAAGAATGTCCGAAGGCTGCAAATGTGATTATATAAACACTATACGCCGATGGAAAGCTTAGATTCTCATGAATCCGCCGGTATAAACCACTTTAAGATGTGATTACCACAGCGGGTAATATAAACACATTTGTCCGACAAACAACGAATATCCATCCATCCTTTCTCTGTACACGGCTTTAACGTACACAGCGCAACTCACATTTCCGGGTTCATTATTACACACAGATAAAAAATATTCCACAAAAAACGGCCATAATCCAACCTTGGACATCCAGACGACACAAGCCAGTAAACTATTTTGTCCAAAACATGTCTTGAAGTTGGTATATAATCCACGAATCGGTCGTTTTCAAGGAAATGCACCTCGCGATGCGCGTCCAATATTCCCTGTATTTCTCGTCATATTTAACGGGTTATTGTTTTTGATTGTATTTTTTTTTCTGTGTCTTGTTGTGTCCTTGTTCTTATGGTGTGTGTATTTGGACCCAGTGTCTGGAATAAAGCTGAATTGAATTGAATATTTTTTATTTACAAATAGAATATTAGCGATTTTTTGTACTGAAAATGGCTGGAATTGACTGCAGCTGATCGTCTCTGTCCAGTCTTTTTGCCTCAGTGCATTTAACCACAACTGTCTTCGTTCCCTCTGAGCACGAGTGTTCGGTGGAATCCTATAAAACTTTAATTTGCGTTCGCCAATGTCATTCCTCCTATGCTGGCATCCAAAAACACAGCAGGACGACATTTTAGAAAAGTTGATAGAGCCTCGTCCCTCAGTCTTTCGCCTTTGGGTCACGGCCGCGGGCTTCCTCTTTTGCCTCCAGCTAAAGCTGTGACGTCATTCGTGACGTGGGTCATTAAAGGGTCTATAAAACCGTAGGAAAGCAGCAGCAATATTTCAGTACAAGACCTGTATTCAAAACCTCCCATGCTGTTACACAATGACCCATTAATCATATTACTGAACTATATGGTAATCATTGAAATTTCCCTTGAAGAACCAGTGAACTCTTTGCGAACACATTTTAAGTTATGTGTTGATTATGTTTTGTATCAGTAATACAAGTCTAAAAAACTGATTCGAATGATCAAGTTAACACAATGAAGCAAAGAGTACTGGTAATCTGCAGCTATTTTCATAATTTCAAGGTAAAATTCTGATTGTTGTGTGATTTTCCAGATGTGGAAATTCAATGCACGGATTTCTTATACACAGATGCTTTTGGTGGTTTTTAGTTGTTGGCAAATAAAACAAGGCATTTTGCGCTGTTGGAAATGATTACAGGTATTTTTGGTAACACTTTCTAACATTGTATGGACAAAGCAATAATTAATCAGTTAATGGAGAAAGTGATTTGTATTACAGATGCTATCAACAGCATGTCTTGTTCATTTTATTTAGTTGTCGGCCTTGGATGATGAAGTCCAGTTACCAGGAGCACTAGTCTGCAGCTCGCTGGTCCCATCCTGCAGCTCTTCCACGCCGTCCTCCTCTCAACAAACTAAATCTAGTAAGATCTGTTTAGACTATGCAGACATCAACATGATCAGTATGTTATCTTTTGGCCCATCCTAAAATCACAAAATATAACATTTACCCTAAGTTAACTGTGTTTATGAAAATAGAAAATAATTACTGACAACTAATACTTTTTGGATGCTTTTATGCAGGAAAAGGGATCAGGAAGCTGCTGTGGATCTGCTGCAGTATCTGGAGAGGTCAGAGGAACGGTTCTTGGAACAGATCAGAAGAGACCAAGACGTGACCTCTGCCATGCTCCAGAACATCCAGAGGATGGATGAAAACCTTGGTTGGACTGATGGGACGCAGGGTGTCGGTGCTGGAGCAACTGTCCCAGAAATAAACTGCATTGTCCACTAATGCCTTTACTAGAAAATACATCTTTTTTGTAAATTCCTTTACTTTTTAGTTATTTAACTTCACCTGTTTTGTATTTTACTCATGCAGTTCGGGTGAATAAACAGAAATTTGTGATGAGAGATGCAAATTTTGTCTATAATCTACAGAGACTTTATTCAGTGTTCAATGCACACTTTTGTTACACACATTTTGACAGATAATCGGTTGTGCTTTTCAAGCAAATTTTAGTCAGAAACGTATCAGTAGCATATGTTGTTGTTGTTGTTGTTGTTGTTGTTTTTTACTGTTACACCAATCTAGGTAGATAAACTGCACTACTTCAGCAGACATATGATTGAAATGTGCTTCTTTTATGTGTCTATATAATTGCTCACAAATAGTTATTCAACTTTTGGGTGAAATTGATGGAAAGTGTAAAAAGTTCATGCTGTCGTGATATATCAAAAGTAGGGCATTTAAGTAGAAACATGCAATAGGGATTTCCTCATCTCAAAAAATTTTATTGAATCAAAAGCTAACAACAGTGGAGGGTATATCATAATAAAAATGTCTCATGACAATTTGGACAGAACAGCAGCCTTCAGCTGAAATCCAGTACAATTGTGTCCCACCAGTGGCGTGATCGTGGATGTGTCCAGGGGCCTATTTCACGAAGCAGGTTTAGGGAAAACTCTGAGTTTGTTAACCCTGAAATGAGGGAAACTCAGAGTTTTCCATTTCACGAAGCGAGGTAAGTCTAACCAGGGAATGCGGGGTAACTCGAGCCTGTTTCACAAAGAGGGGTAACTTCAACTCTCGGTCAGTTACCGCAGTAACAGACTCTATGACTCTAACCTGCTCGCCAGCAGGTTTATCTGAGAAAACCTCGAGTTTCTCTCCGTCTCCGCCCTCTTTCAGCCACACACGATGTTTCATTTCCTCATTCATTCAGTCAGTAAGCGAGCGAGTTTTGGCGTAGAACAGCTTTTATTAACGATCCAGTGGATAAAGGAGCAGCATTACTGCACAGATAATTAAATATTCGTCGGTAGATTGTTATCAGACCGAGCATAAATGTTCTCGCATTTCCGGACAATTATCGCTTTGAGCGGTACCATTTCGTAATCGTTTCAAGTCCATAATCTACATAAACAACCTAATTCGTCCTTACATTAACATTACCAGCCGCAGTCATGCTCTCACATCCAGCAGATATTGTGTGTTGCGCTGCGGTTCTTTGCAAATGGAAGTTTTTATGTAATGTCGGAGATGCAGAGCACTACAGTAAGACAACTGTATGCAGGACAGTCAGAAAAGTTTTCCTGGCTCTGAAACGACTTTTACTCATTGTGCATGGGATTGCAGGTGAATGATGTAGAGATCTGTTAAATTCATTTTAAATCATATTCTGTTAATGACATTGTGCTGCAGCCTCAGACTGGGATTAGTCATTTGAATTTCTTTCAGGATTTCCCAGTGTGATTGGCTGCATAGATGCACACACATCCCCATCACAGCTCCCTCACATCATGAACAGGAAGTCCATTCACAGCATAAATGTGCAGGTAGGCTACAGGTAGACTGACTACTGTTTCTAAATGTTAAAGACTGCATCATAGTTCAACATCTGTCATTCTCTGCACTGTCCAGATCAGATGTGATGCTGCATACATCATTTCTAATGTGGAGGCCAAGTGGTCTGGGTCTGTTCATGACTCCAGGATTTATGGAGAGTCTAACCCAAGCAACAGACTGCAGCATGGTCAGCAGCCTAAAGATTTTCACAATCGAATTCTCTTGTCTCCCTCCTTTAATGTACTCTGATGTATCCACTATACATTACAGGAGAGTTTGATGGCCTTCTGCTGGGTGACAGGGGTTACCATGCCAACCCAGGCTGATGACCTCATACCCTGACCCTGAACCAGGCCCCCAACAGAACTTCAACTGGACTCACTGCAGGACCAGAGCCCGGGTGGAGATGACCATAGGCCTGCTGAAAGCCCATTTCCAGAGCCTACGTCTCCTCAGGGTGACCCCTGAGAGGGCCTGTGATATTACTGTGGCATGTGTTGTTCTTCATAATATTACCACTATTAGAGGAGAGCAACACCCTGCCCTACAAACTGAAGACCCAGATGATGAGCCCATCCACCTGCAGCTATCCAGGACAGCAGAGCAGTCAGAGACACCGTATGCAATAATCACTTTAGAGTTTAAGTCACCATCATCACCACCACAGCAAATAAAGACATGATACACATTTCATTTGCTCTTCTTTATTTCCTACAAATAAAAGAGATAGTTCAGTTCATGTTCCAGTAGTTAACATAATTCACCTGTGACCATGACCCACCTCTAACTTGTGCTCCAGTGTTTCAATTTCCAGATCTGCCCTCCTAATCTGTTTTTTTTTTTTTTTTTTTCTCAGCAAATGCAGTTTGTAAATCCGTTTTACTGATAACTGGGATTACATAGAGGACATTAAATTATACAGTTGCACATGAATTCCACAGAATGAAGCTCTGGTGTTTCCTGAACATCCATCTCACTGTGTCAGTCTGTGCAGTGGAAGTTGAGGAACCATCCTGCTGCTGTCCAGCCATGCTCTGTTAAAAAGGATGAGAATGTGCAATACTTCAGTGTAGGCTAAATGTCACACTCTATATTCCACCCAAAGTCTGAATGAGAAGAGAACTATCCATAACATACCTCTATATGCCTTTCTGGATCCCCCTCTGTAAAGGCAGCAGACACAGTTTCATCCTCTTCATCCTAGATCAGTGACATGTTTCAGTAAACTTAAACTACCATTTGGATAAATCTTTGGAGTGTTGACTACTTACAATTACAAGATATATATATATATATATATATATATATATATATATACACACACACACGTGGACAAAATTGTTGGTACCCCTCAGTTAAAGAAGGTATAACCCACAATTCTCACTGAAATCACTTGAAACTCACAAAAGTAACAATAAATAAAAATTTATTGAAAATTAAATAATCAAAATCAGCCATCACTTTTGAATTGTTGATTAACATAATTTCAGTGAGAATTGTGGGTTTTTCCTTCTTTAACTGAGGGGTACCAACAATTTTGTCCACGTGTGTATATACATATATATATATATATATATATATATATATACATATGCATCCATGACATTTTATACCACCGTTTTACAGGCATCTGCTTTCTTTCTGTTGGCTGAACAGAAGTCTATGTTAGTTTAAATAGGCTTAATTATTTAACAGGACATGATATGGATGCAGACATTTAGGTTATGTGTGAATAAAACAACTGCACAGTCAAACAGCCACTTAATATTTAGGCTACTTTACAATGTAAAACATGATCAACATGAAGTACCTCCATGAGATAATGCCGAGGTCTGACCTGTTTGAACAATGTTTTTATATTTCATCTTAAGCTGCTGCCCCGTCGGGATTTCCCCTAAATGAAATAACTTACTAGGCTGCCATTCAGACAGTTATTCCCTGTAATATTATTACGATTACAAAGGACTACATTTAAACTTACGCATTGATCCGGGCTGTTCTCCACGCCGTCTCTCTCTCTTTTGCAGCTGCAGCGGTGTTGCACTTCTTTCTAAAAACGTGTTCAAACTCGCCATATGAGCGCATTAAAAACTTCCCGTTCAAAAACGCAGCCTTTCGCTTCCCCGTTTCCATGGTGACTCGTCAAATCGGGGTTCCATTGATGCTGTCTTTTCAGAGTTGCGGTGCACGCGCGTAACTCCGGGTCAAACTACTCCGAGTTAATTAACCCAACTCATATCAGCCGTTGTGAAACCGAAAACTCAGAGTTTTCTATCTCAGAGTAGATCAACTCAGAGTTGTGGAAGAAACTGAGTTTGTAAAACCTGCTTCGTGAAATAGGCCCCAGGTGTCACAGTTCCGTTCCTCTGCCCTGTCTGTCTGTCCAGTTGTCTCCCATCCGCTTCTCTACCCTGTCTCTCCTCCCACAGCTCGGTGCCTGAGTGGAGTCTAGCTTCTCAGCTGACTCCACTCAGGCAATCAACTACCTCCACGGCTCCCGGACAGCTGACTATCATCTCACTAACGACTCACCTCTACAATAAGTACCGGCTCAGCCTTCCACTCCCTGCCAGAGTATTGAACCAGAACCATGCAGTTCAGTTCGCTCTCTAGCCTTTAACATTTTCTGTTTAAGTTCTTGTCTTATTCTGACTTTGTTTTTCTCCTGCCTCCACGCAGCCAGCTGTCCGGGAACCCCACTCCTGCCTGGTACCCCCTCTCCTGCCTGGTACCCCCTCTCCTGCCTGGAACCCCCTCTCCTGCCTGGAACCCCCACTCCTGCCTGGAGCCCCCACTCCTGCCTGGAGCCCCCACTCCTGCCTGGAGCCCCCACTCCTGCCTGGAACCCCCACTCCTGCCTGGAACCCCCACTCCTGCCTGGAACCCCCACTCCTGCCTGGAACCCCCACTCCTGCCTGGAACCCCCACTCCTGCCTGGAACCCCCACTCCTGCCTGGAACCCCCACTCCTGCCTGGAACCCCCACTCCTGCCTGGAACCCCCCGCTCATGCACTCTGGTTTCCCCATCCTGGCCGTTATTCATCCCCAACAATAAATCACTCTTCATCTCCTCTGGTCTTGGAAGCGTGGCTCTCTGCTCGGGTCTAACCAGCTCAGTTCCGTGACAGAATACTCTGGCCAAGCATGGACCCGGAGAACTCGCCGCCAAGGCCGGATCTGCCCATTCCACCCAACATCAGGCAAGTCCATCAAACCTTCGGTCAGCTTTCAGCCAATTACCAAAGGTTGCACAGTCAACTCACCGTTTTAACCAGCCGGAAATCGCAGGAAGTTTCCGCCCCATCCCTGACGACTCGATACAACCAAGCATTACAGGATGTTGCCGCCACAAAGGCACAATTGGACCACTTCATCGCCCTGCTCACCCAAGTTTCCTCGCCGCCAGCCCAGCCAGCACCCTCTTCCCTCCCATCAGTGCCACCAGCCCCGGACCCAGTCCACACCCCGACCCACGTCCAAGACACGCCCTGGGTCTTCTCCTCCTGCGATGAGTACAGTGTTTATTTTAACGCGCTGTACGATTTGTGGGAGGAATGGAGGGAAGACCCAAAGGACTCGAGCATAACCCTGGGTCGCAAGCTAGCAGGACAGCGACCCGGGTTAGCCGACCTTCTTCCCGACGACATTCATGAATTCTTGAATACTCCTCTGTCTGACCCGCCTGCTGGCTCTCCGCCGCCCATGGAGCCGCCTGTCAAGCGGCTTGGCCGTCAAAGACGCAAGGCCAGGAGGCGCCATGGGCCCCCCGGCTCCTGTTCTGGCCCCGGAGGAGTTCCCGGCTCCGCCTCCGGTCCCCGCGGTGGTCGACGCACCGCCTCCGGCCCCCAGGACTTCGGCTGCCTTCGAAAGGCTTAAGGCCTCCCCTCCAGACCCGGCCCTGGATCCTGCGCCGCCCCCGGAGGACCCACCGGACCCGGCTCCGCCCCCGGAGGACCCACCGGACCCGGCTCCGCCCCCGGAGGACCCACCGGACCCGGCTCCGCCCCCGGAGGACCCACCGGACCCGGCTCCGCCCCCAGTTGTCTGTCCGGCCCCCGGGCCGTCCGCCGGAGCGGCCCCTCTGCCCTGTCCGGCCCCACCCCCGGAGCTACTGCCTGGCCACTCCAGTCCCCGTCCTGCCCTGCTCTCAGTTCGGTTCAGTCCTGTCCAGTCCAGCCCTGCTCTCAGTTCAGTTCAGTCCAGTCCAGTCCAGTCCAGCCCTGCTCTCAGTTCGGTCCAGTCCAGTCCAGTCCAGCCCTGCTCTCAGCTCGGTCCAGTCCAGTCCAGCCCTGCTCTCAGCTCCGCTCAGTCCTGCCCTGCTCTCAGCTCCGCTCAGTCCTGCCCTGCCCTCAGCTCCGCTCAGTTCAGTCCGGTCTTAGTTCAGTCCCTCTCCCTCCCTCCCGTCCCTCCTGTCGGTTCCCCTTGCTTTCTGCCCTTCCTGTCCTTTTGGTCCCTTCTGTTCCGTCTGGTCCCTGTGTGTGTCTGTCTGCTCCTTGGTTGGGCCCATGGGGCGCCGGGAGGCACCCGTTGAGGGGGGGGTACTGTCACAGTTCCGTTCCTCTGCCCTGTCTGTCCAGTTGTCTCCCATCCGCTTCTCTACCCTGTCTCTCCTCCCACAGCTCGGTGCCTGAGTGGAGTCTAGCTTCTCAGCTGACTCCACTCAGGCAATCAACTACCTCCACGGCTCCCGGACAGCTGACTATCATCTCACTAACGACTCACCTCTACAATAAGTACCGGCTCAGCCTTCCACTCCCTGCCAGAGTATTGAACCAGAACCATGCAGTTCAGTTCGCTCTCTAGCCTTTAACATTTTCTGTTTAAGTTCTTGTCTTATTCTGACTTTGTTTTTCTCCTGCCTCCACGCAGCCAGCTGTCCGGGAACCCCACTCCTGCCTCGAGCCCCCACTCCTGCCTGGAGCCCCCCCGCTCATGCACTCTGGTTTCCCCATCCTGGCCGTTATTCATCCCCAACAATAAATCACTCTTCATCTCCTCTGGTCTTGGAAGCGTGGCTCTCTGCTCGGGTCGAGCCAGCTCAGTTCCGTGACACCAGGCAACAGCTGACCTCTGTCTCGTAATTAGCCTTAAGACCAGCTATAAAGATAAACAGATATTATCATCAACATATTGCGTGTGTTTAACCTATATGTAGTGGATGCAAAAGTAGTCCAAGCTAATGCTAACACATTCAGTGTTCAGAATCAAAACATCTCTAAAAATTACCTGCCTTCTCAAATGTAGTCGCTGTTGCCTGTGACAGCGATGAAGACAGACAGCTAATCACAGCAGAGCTCATCTGAAGAGCAAACGTCCAATAAGGTTTTTGTTTGCCATGTTCTTCCAGGGCTCAGTAGGAAAAACTCTGAATATATGGAATGAAACTTTGAACAGATGGAATGAAAATCTGGACATTATATATATTCCGGCTTTCATTCAATATATATTGACTTTCATTATATATATATCAAGTTTCATTCAATATATCTATATATCGACTTTCATTATATATATGTATAATGAAACTTGATATATATATATCAAGTTTCATTATATACACACGTGGACAAAATTGTTGGTACCCTTCAGTTAAAGAAGGAAAAACCCACAATTCTCACTGAAATCACTTGAAACTCACAAAAGTAACAATAAATAAAAATTTATTGAAAATTAAATAATCAAAAACAGCCATTACTTTTGAATTGTTGATTAACATAATTATTTAAAAAAACAAACTAATGAAACAGGCCTGGACAAAAATGATGGTACCTCTATAAAAGATTGAAAACTATTTGACCAGAGTGACATGATTAACTCAGGTGTGTCATTTAATTGACATCACAGGTGTTTCCAAACTCATAATCAGTCAGTCTGCCTATTTAAAGGGAGACAAGTAGTCACCCTGCTGTTTGGTGAAAAGGTGTGTACCACACTGAACATGGACAACAGAAAGCGAAGGAGAGAATTGTCCCAGGACATCCGAAAAAAAATTATAGACAAACATCTTAAAGGTAAAGGCTATAAGACCATCTCTAAACAGCTTGAAGTTCCTGTGACAACAGTGGCTCATATTATTCAGAAGTTCAAGACCCACGTGACAGTAGCCAACCTCCCTGGACGTGGCCGCAAGAGGAAAATTGATGACAAATTGAAGAGACGGATCGTTGGAATTGTATCCAAAGAGCCCAGAGCAACCTCCAAAGAAATTAAAGGTGAACTCCAAGGCCAAGGTACATCAGTGTCAGATCGCACCATTCGTCGTTGTTTGAGCCAAAGTGGACTTCATGGGAGACGACCAAGGAGGACACCACTGCTGAAAAAAACTCATAAAAAAGCCAGACTGGAATTTGCAAAAATGCATGTTGACAAGCCACAAAACTTCTGGGAGAATGTCCTTTGGACAGATGAGACTAAACTGGAGCTTTTTGGTAAGGCACATCAACTCTATGTTCATAGACTCAAAAACCAAGCATATGAAGAAAAGAACACTGTCCCTACGGTGAAACATGGAGGAGGCTCAGTAATGTTTTGGGGCTGCTTTGCTGCATCTGGCACAGGGTGTCTTGAAAGTGTGCAAGGTACGATGAAATCTGAAGACTATCAAGGCATTCTGGAGAGAAATGTGCTGCCTAGTGTCAGAAAGCTTGGTCTCAGTCGCAGGTCATGGGTCTTCCAACAGGACAACGATGCAAAACACACAGCCAAAAACACCCAAGAATGGCTGAGAGAAAAGCGTTGGACTATTCTAAAGTGGCCTTCTATGAGCCCAGATCTGAATCCCATTGAACATATGTGGAAGGAGCTGAAACATGCCATTTGGAGAAGACACCCATCAAACCTGAGACAACTGGAGCTGTTTGCTCATGAGGAGTGGGCCAAAATACCTGTTGACAGCTGCAGAACGCTCATTGACAAATACAGAAATGGTTTAATTGCAGTGATTGCCTCAAAAGGTTGTGCAACAAAATATTAAGTTATGGGTACCATCATTTTTGTCCAGCCCTATTTCATTAGTTTGTTTTTTTAAATAATTATGTTAATCAACAATTCAAAAGTGATGGCTGATTTTGATTATTTAATTTTCAATAAATTTTTATTTATTATTACTTTTGTGAGTTTCAAGTGATTTCAGTGAGAATTGTGGGTTTTTCCTTCTTTAACTGAGGGGTACCAACAATTTTGTCCACGTGTGTATATATATATATATCAAGTTTCATTATATATATATTGATTTTCATTTTATATATATATATCGACTTTCATTATATATATATATATATCGACTTTCATTATATATATAATTTCCTAAACAGCATGCCATATATATATATGTGTGTGTGTGTGAGAGAAAGAGGCTACAACATAGCCTGGTTTTGTGTAATGTGATTGTGGTTTTCACTTTTTACTCTGGTAGGCCTAATTCATGTTCTTGATTTGACAAACATATATCCACCATAGATGAATAAAGCAGCAACATAGGTAACACCTAATACCAAAGTAGGAATACTTTGGAAAAAAGGGACAATTTCATGTGGAGATGTTTCATCAAACACTCAAACTTTGAATAAAAAAGCAGAAAAAAACATGTAGGCCTATAGGGGAGATGTCATTTTTATTAGAGATGATAGAGCTACTGTGCCCTACATTTAAATAAGGGAGAAGACACAAATGAGCTTGTACACAAAATAGTTATCTCATCATTTGGCATCACCTTTGGATTATCATCATGATCAGATTGGACCGCTGGTAAAAGGAAGGTATTCTTTATGGAAAACTGTGGCTGTTGTGTCCTGCTTATTTTAAGACAATCTGTGCCTATTCCTGTTACGTGTTGACTGCACTTTGAGTGTGAAAGAAGAAAGAAAATCTGATATTTCCAAGTATTTACTGCTGGTGGATTCGAACCCACGGCGCAATGAAAAGTAAAACCACATTTAATCTACTTAACTGCACCCTAACCACTGATCCACAGTTGCACACTGTGACAAAATGTGTAGTGTAATATGATATAGTTTGATTCACGGTTATTCCAGCATTATTTAAAAAAGGTCTCAATGTATGTCACCGAACAAGAACATCGTTGATTACAGATCAAGATGAACTTAATGTGTAACATGCGGTTCACAGGCGTCTTTCTGAAGCTCGTCAGAACCTTCTCTGACATGGGGCTAAAGTAAGCTTGACTGTTAGCCTGCCCCGGACCAGGCTTGTCGCTCTGGCTGAGTTACCATGGTTACCAAGCCAGGCTAGCCCTAAGCCTTGTTGGTGGAACAAAACTCTCACTAAAGTTAGCGAAGCTGACCGAAATAAGCCAGGCTTAGACCTAAGCCAGCTTCGTGGAATACCCCCCTGAGCTGCACAATGGCTTGGTGGTTAGCACTTTTGCCTTGCAGTTAGACGATCCCCGGTTCACGTTCTTTCTGCATAGAGTTTGCATGTTCTCCCTGTGCATGCGTGAGTTTTCTCCAGGTACTCCGGCTTCCTCCCACAGTCCAAAAACATGCTGAGGTTAAGTGGTAACCCTAAATTGTCTTTAGGTGTGAATGTGAGTGTGATTGTCTGCATATGCAGCCCTGTGATAGACTGGTGACCTGTCCAGGGCATCCCCAGCCTTTGCTTTAAGTCAGCTGGGGAGAGCTTGAGTCTATACTCAAGCTCTCCCATGACCCTAATGAGGATTAAGTGGTGTATCGATGATGGATGGATGGATGTCTTCAACCTTTGATTGATAAGTTTGCCAAACATCAAAGCAGTGATCAAGTGTTTGGGGGTTGGAGTGTTTTGATATTTTGATTAAAGCTACATTCATTGATTTTTGGCCATGTGAAGAATGCAGAAGAACATCTGACATGTTACGAATCTGTGACATCCCTGTTAACAAACAGGTACCTGTTTACACATCCAACAACAAAGAGTAACATGACTATTCCATTAAATTGTGTGTGAGTCCACCTGAAGAATAGAAATCTAAAATTACTTATCTTGTAGCTCTGTTTTTAATCCTCTTTTAGCTCCTAGTTAAAGTTTTACCCCAATATAAATCACTTATTGGGCCGTTCTTCACTGCAGGAACTTCCAGGCCTTTTTTATGGCAGCATGAACCCTTCTCCATTTGAGCCCACAAGAACTGCCCCTGTTGAATCTCATTACGGTCATTTTTCAGGCTCAAAAGAAATATTATTCCAAGGTAGGTACTTCTGAGTGGTCCTATATAACTGTTCTGTCGGGTTTGACTTTGATTAAACTTAGAGAAGACAAATCTGATTGGCAAAATTCAGCTAAGATATCTTTTCTTCCCTGTCAATGTCACAATATAGACTTACATAACCCACTTCCATTGTTATTTCCTATACCTGCTCAAGAAAAGCTGAAGTTACATTCAGTAACTACTATTTGTTTTACCACAATTAAAGTTAATGTCAAAGGTGAAGCTGTCATGTTCAAGTGACATTTGTCCCAAGCAAACTGATCTCACAGATTCAACTACAATTTGAGCATAGCCAAAAATGTAAAGAAGATAATCAGTCAGTTATGACATTTCTAAATGAAGTGACTAATGTAACCTACTGTACTGTACATACACCCTGTACTACATATTTGTCAACTGATGTGCTTGGCCTCCAAATCTGTCCATACGGTTTACTACACAATGTGCTCCTTGTGGATTCACGTTGAAATATTTGCTTAAGTGCACAAATTCACTTTCCTGAACTTAGTCTCATCAGATAAGGTCCATGTCCTTACATCCTGGTGTCAGAGCAATGAGTTGCTCCTCAACACCAACAAGACAAAGGAGCTTGTCAGTGACTTCAAGAAAGACAGGGACACAACACATGCCAGTCTGGTGATCACTGGAGTAAATGTGGAACAGGTGGGGAGTTCAAGTACCTAGGTGTTCATTTCTCAAGGGATCTGACGTGGCAAGTGAACACCAAGGAAATAGTGAAGAAGGCCCAGCAAAGACTCTTTCTCCTGCACACCATCAGAAAATCTGGGCTACCACAAGAACTCCTCACCAACTTCTACCAGTGCACCATAGCAAGTGTCCTGAGCTATGGATGCATGGTGTGGTTCTCCAGCTGTACCTCAGAAGAGAAGAAAAACCTGCAGAGGATCACCAAGATCACATCAAACATCACTGATGCCCCTCTCCCACCCCTGGAAGAAATATACTCTTCCTGGCTGAGAAAAGTCAAAAACATCAGATCAGACAACACACACCCCAAACAATGTCTTTTTGACACCCTCCCTTCTAGCAGGCTCAGGGTCATGAGGGCACGGACAGAAAGACTTAAAAACAGCTTTTCCCCCAGGGCTATAAAAGCCATGTTATAAGCCTTAACTGGACTTACACTTTATACCCTGCATTGTTTTACACTATTTTATATGCTGTTGTGACAAACAGAACTATCAAACAAAATGTCTTTGTACAAAAATATGCAATGACAATAAACACTCTGTCCGTCCGTCCATCCATCCATCCATCCATCCATCCATCCATCTATCTATCTATCTAAACCATAACTAGGTTATTGAATCTATCTGTCAAATGTGGTTCACTTTACATGTTGAGCATTTGCCATTTGGGATTACTAAAATTTTAAATGAAGTAGTCTTTTATGAATATAATGTCATTAAGATTGATGGTTTTATTGCTGTGAGACTGCTGGAAGTGTAGGGAAGGGCAGCTCCCATGCTAACAACTACAGTTTTAAAAGGTGATGATATTCCTGGACTACTTGTCTGAGGTCAGTGTGCAATTTCTTTTCCCTCTCGTGGACAAAATAATAATAATATTTCACCTTCAACTCTTGTCCCAGGGTCTTACAGTAGCAGATAATGTACTGGTGCCAAGATTACAAGAAAAAACTGACATCTGACTTGACAGCTGAAATTGTCCAACCCTAGACAATGCATGTTAGGAGTTACAGTAAGGCTGATGGATCACGTGTGCACAAGAGACCTCAAATTCCATTGTAAACTTTAGAAAACCAAATGCACACATAATGGCTCTCTGAGATCTTGGTGGATCTGAGTGTTAGAAGCTCTTAAAAGCATGGCTATTATACTTCTGAAAATGTCAGACTGGTTTCATAACACTCAGCAACCACAAAGTGTCAACCCTCTATTGTCTGACTACTATTTACAGCTGTGGTTTGTCTGGAGTCCGATACAAATCAAGTAGCTCGAGCAGCAAATGTGAATGCCAGACAGAAGTGGAAGTCTGACAGTAAATCTTCCCCTACATGAACACACACCATGACCAGTAGGTAAATATTGAGTGCATTAGTGATCTGACAGTGAGAGTCTGAGGGCAAAGAGCTCCTACCCTTGATGAGGTCAGATTCAGGTCACCCCAGATGACAAATCCTGCTGCACCCAGAGCAGCGCTCTCCCCAATGGTGTGGATCAAGTCTTTCTGTAGGAAACACACAAGTCAAGTCTTCACATCACAACTAACACACAAATAACATCAAACATACACTCAAACATTTCTAAAGGATAGGATCATTTAGGATTTTAGCAGTTTATATTGATAATGAAGACATTAGGGTTTTCTGAATTGCTCAAGGCACAAGAGAAGATATTTGTGATGTGGATGAGAATTTGTGGCCCAACAGACAGGAATGTCAGAAGGTGTAGGAAGACTGCACTGTAATTCCTACAGCACTGCATGGACAGTTTTCCCCAAGGAAATTGTCCTATGTTCACATTTCTACTTTTGTTTTTTATTTTCTTTTTGTTCTTTCTTTTCGATGCAGCACTGTTTTCCTTTCTGTATCGCAATGACGTGGTCTGTCAACAAATTACAATACAAACAGTAAAAGCATAAATGTGAATCTTGTCCAGTCTCTTGCAATCAATCTCTCACATACACTAAGGTGTAACTTACAATGTACAATAATTGTCATCCAAACTTTAGCCATATCAGAACACATCAGAACATCCCTCCAGAGTCCACTCTAATAATGCCAACATGACCAAGCAATTTGACTGTCTCACCCATACACAATGACACAAGGACTTGTCATTCTAATGGCACTGACCTTTCCATGGAAACAGATATCTACTTTGGAGAGATGAACTAAGGATTTTGAGCAAGAGACTGGATTTTACAGGTAATCCATGGTGTTTTGCTATTTGTATGAATTGTTTTGAAAAATGCACTTACTGTTTTGCAAATGTCGAGGATGATTCAAAAAATGTACCAAAGCGACTGAGAAAAACCGTAATAAATTCTTACTGAATTAGCTCATCACTGCATTTGATTTTTTTGTGGATCTCCACTAGATGGCAGTAGTAAGTAAAATCTGACCATCCTGACATTCAGTAAATGAAACATGAGCATTGTTAAGAAGAAAAAGTTGTAAATGTTTGTGTCTTTCAGCTAAAAATGAATATCACCTTAAAACTTGAGCTTTTGGTTGATTTAGTCATAACTGGAGAGAGAGAACCAGGACAGTCTCTGTGGACTCTAATGTCTCCTGTCCAGTTGGAGCTTCATTCTGGACTGCTGCAGTCGTTTCCAGCAAATCTGCCCAGAGCTTTCTCCAGCACTCCGTACAAAGACTTCAGCTCTTCATTGCTGGCAGTGAGCAAACAAGTCTTTTGGGAAATGATCTGCACTTTGCGCTCCCTTTATCTACCTTATTGGTACTCAAAAAGCTTTACACATTATTTATTCACCCATTCACACACCATAGAGCTGCCCTGTAAGGTGATGCCTCCCATTGGGAGCAACTTTGGATTCAGTGTTCAAGAATGCCTCAACATGCTGAGGGGGATTGAACCACCAACCTTACGATTAGTGGATAACCGGCTCCACCACCTGAGTCACAGCCGCACTTTTAACCTTACACTTCAAGTCTGGTATGGACCACAACTGAGCTTATCAGCAAATCCGCAAGCTAACTGTGAATTAATATAAAACATCACAGCCTTAAACTGTTGCTTAGGTAATCACTCTGTGACTGATTGTCATGTGTTTTCCTTCAGGCTTTCCTTTGCTTTGCTACTCTAGCTGCCAGTACGGTTCAGCAGATCTGTATATGCTTGTCTCAGCCTCAACTTGACTACTGCTGATAGTAGTTTATGCTCGTGCTTGCTGTTTGCAGTTTTTTCCATACATGCCAAACTGCAGCTCAAATGTAGATGAATTGAAGAGCTTGGGCCCTTCAGTACTCTGCACCCACATTCAGAATGATGATCTTACATTCATACCCACTGATTAGCCGACTGCGTGAAGGCAAAAAGAACTGACCCCACATTCTACAACATTCCCAACATTCTAACTTCCTTGCACTACTAACAAACATTACATGTAAACTATCAAATTTGGGTACAAAAGGGAACCGCAGTTTTTCATTGCACATAGTATTCTGGTCAGTCCAATTATTTTCTTCCTTCCTTTTTGTTTTTGTCCAGACAGCCTAAACAACATTTCAAGTCACACTAAATGGAAGTTAAAGTATTATCGAGTATGTGACAAGCTTTACACTACCATTCAAAAGTTTGGGGTCACATAGAAATGTCCTTATTTTTGAAAAAAAAAATTCTTGTGCAATAATGTTAGCACATTAATAAAAGTGTGAGTTTTCATGGAAAGCATGAAATTGCTTGAGTGACCCCAAACTTTTGAACGGTAGTGCATATCTGAATAAAATGTGAAATGAGAGGGTAGATTAACTACCTTATTGTGTGCCTATAGTACAGGATAAAGTACAGAAATGATGTGCTTCATAGGGAACTCACAGTAAAATAACTACACTGTTGTGATGAACTTTGTCCTTACTGTGGTGAGGAAGGCCAAGGCCTCGTCTCGGTAGCCCAGCCTCAAGTACACATAGGTGGGAAGGTCATATTCCTTTGAGGTCAGCGAGGCGATGCGGAGTGACTCTCGAATCCTGTGCTGGGAGAAGTGGAGGTTGCTAATGCTGTCAGTGTGACTTTTCCTGATGGCCACAGAGGGAAATAGTGCTGTGCTGCTGTTCCAAAGCCATATCAGCTCGTCATTCCTCACCCTCTCCAGCAGGGGGCAGAAGCCTGTATAGTTCTGCTCATGCAGGTTGTAGTTGTGGCAGTCGGGGTAGAGGTAGAAACCCCAGAGGGCACTGGGGCGGAGGCGTGTCCCCAGCTGGATAGTCCTCTGCATGAATGCCTTGGCACTCTTCTCAAACCGGCGCCGTGCCAGCTCCTCCACCTGTGCTGCAGTCACATTGATGTATGCCTTCATAGTCAGCTCCCTTGACTTACGGCGGTAGATATCTTTCTTGTGCCAGTTACGGCTCCACTGAGGCCGCCAGAACTCCCAGTCGATGACGGCGAGGCCCCGGAAGTCCTCTGCAGGGATGAAGTGGTTGATGTCCTGGTAGGCTTTGAGCAGGTGTAGGTCCAGGCTGCAGTTCTGTGGCAGACCACCGTGCATGGCACTGCCCTGTGCAGTGTAGTAGGGGTAGTATCCTAACCGATTGGCGTAGAAGATTGTCACATTCTGGCCTGTCCAATCAGCACGTGGGCTCCCGTGGATGTGGAAGAGGCGATCAAGGTTGGCAGTAATGTTGTACTTGATAGTGCACATGTCCAGTGGGGCATTCCAGGCAGCGATAAAGGGCTTCCGGCCAATCAGAGGCAGCTTGGCAGGTTTCTGACCAAAGGCAGCATGGAAGAGCAGGAGCAGCCAGGAGCAGGTGAGGGCGACAGGTACAACCGGGTGGGAGGAGGATGCCCCACCCACTGGCACCACAGGCATTCTGGGGTTCAGAAGGAGCAGCTGTCAATCATCCTGAATAGCAAGGGAGAGTGACGGAGACGAAAAAAAGTATACATTTCAAGATTGTCAAAATCACAGTGTTCTATCTCTCCTGGTCTGTAATTTATTGAACCAAAGGAAGCATTTGCTAAAATATCGCATGAAAAGTTAGGATTAGGATTAGAAGTGTGTTTTGGATCATTAAAATGAGCCATGCACGCAGCACACTTCTGCATGTAATATCCAAAATTACATACTTAAAATAAAATGCACCCAGATTTGGTCCAGGTGTTCATCACAGAATTTCCAGTTGACATGTTACACATATTTTAAACAAATTTCTAAAAATGATTTTAAAAAATCTAAAGTCTGAGGATGCCCAGATGGCTCAACTGATTGAGCAAGTGACCCATAAACATTGGCTACAGTCCCCAACGTAGCCTGGGGTGCATTCCAGCTCATGACCCTTTGCTGCAGGTGTCCCCCGTTCTTCTCCCCTACTTTCCTGTTTGCCTCAAAACGAAACCAAAAAATCTTAATTCCATGGCAAAGTAAATCGATATGCATGTACCAGGCTGAACTTGAGGATAATCCAACCCAAGGATGTCTTCTCTGGAAATATAAGGAGTAAAAATTGCTCTTTCTTGGCTGTCTCAGAAAGGTGTCAACAGAATTTGACTGGGTGACAAATAAAACATACAAGGTCATTTTTCTGTTATACTTTAACATGAAACTATGACTGGTTGATTACTATAATTTTGATGTTTTTAGGAAATTGATCACACAAATATGACAATACGCTTACCCTTAATAACACTGAAGGATATTTCAAAAATCTATTTTAACCTCTTTTCAGAATTCCAACTTTTAGAATTTTCAAATTGTGATATTTTGTTGTGGATTTAATTCCTTGACACCTATTGTCGCGAATTCACAACATTTCCTTTCAGACTGCAGCCCAGATGGCACATCCATTCCCCCACTGCCGGTTTGTGCATATTCAATACATACCTTGGAACCTTTTGCAAGCACTGGTCGAAGTGGGACCTAATTATTATATATCTGTTATTATTATATATCTGTTCTATATCTGTTCCACATGTAATAGATAAATTAATAATCTCCACTTATTTTAGCATCAGCTGAAAAGCAAAAATATACAAAAAAGTTTTTTATTTAATTCTAAATAAATTTAGGCTTCAAAGGGTTAAAGCTTCCATTTAAGTGTCTGTAAAGGTTTCAGTCGTCCAGGTCATCTTAAGGTGAAGGGTTTAGTTCAGGTAACTGGACTTATTCTTGTGATCTTGAAGACGTTTTGCCTCTCATCCGAGCGACTTCTAACAAAGGAAGAAAGAGTACTGGAAACGTTTCAGCGAAGTCCAAGAAAGTCTGTGCGGCAAGCTAGTCATAAGGTAGGCATTTCAAAATCATCTGTCCATCGCATCATTAAACGTGGTCAATGGAAAAGTTACATTCCAAGATTAGTCCATGCTCTTAATGACGATGATCCAGACCAAAGAGTACAGTATTGTGAGTGGTACTTGGAACGATGTATCGAAAATGCATACTTTCCCACAAACATTGTGTGGAGTGATAAGGCCACATTCAAATTAAATGGTTCGATTACGAGACTTCTTGTTATGGGGATACCTAAAAGACAAAGTCTACGCAATGAGACCTGCAACAGTCACTGAATTGAGAGCAACCATTGAACGTGAATGAACGCAAATACCAAGGGAAATGTTTCATGATGTGTGCTATTCCATTGTTTCGTGCTGTTGGCAGTGTCCAGAACCAACGTCAGTTTGAGAACAGGCGGTGACAAAACAATAGAATGATGTTTGTAAATTAATTTACACATTGAAAATTAAACAAATTATAATAAACACCTAGTTTACAATTATTTAAAGTGTGTATACATTTTTTGGGACACCCTGTACTTTAGTTACATAACCGTCAACAGCATTATACATTGACACCCTTGATGCACAGATATCAGCAGTCAGTTTATTTACGTTTTGGGTGGTGAATTTTGAACCACCATGCATTTAAGCTAGGTCCAGGCAATTTCCGCCCGAAATTTCTACTGAGATTTACAGAAAGTAAATTGAATGCTGTTCTTGAACTGTTTGGAGTACATGCATGGTTGGGGTCTCATTTGAAAGCTGACAACCTGAATTTTCACCCAATGCAGTCAGAATTACTCTAGGTGCTACTGGCACAGAGTATTTCATGTTGGCACACACTGAATTAGGATTAATTTTTTTCTCGCCTACATTTTTTCCCTAATAAAACACCTGAAAATCAGTGTGGCAGCACTGTAAGAGCTTGAAAACACAATATTGCAAAAGCCTGGGGTCTTGCATAGTTCAGGTCAAAATTTCAGAGCAATACTACAAGAAATGAGTGTTTCACACATGTATTTGTACTGATATGCTCCGCCCCTGTCAATGTTGGATACAATCTTTATACACTGTGCACACTCTTTACAGAATGGTATAAATTCATTTTCACTTCATTTTCACATTATTTTCATTCCAAAAACTCATAAAGAACTCAAAAAATCACTTCAGATAGGCTTCAGTGTCGATCACACACACAGATTGAGAGGAATACAGAGAAACAGCAGGTGGAGCCCGGAGCTCACGAATGAAATATCATATAAAGCCGCTGGCAGAGGCGGGATTTATATTCAAGCCATTCAGCAAGCTCATTGGCTACCAGGCCTGTCAATCTAACGTTTCCTCCGGCGTGATTTGCTGAGAAACAAGTCAATCAAGTGATGTAATCGATATCTGTCAGACTCGGCCATGGTTGGCTATATCGCCGAAGTAGGCGGAAACGAGTCACCTGATTGGTTGAAGTCCAGTTTGAAGCGGTAGAGAAGCGTTCAGTATCCATTTTGAATCGCGAACAAAGGGAATAGGACCGTGTATGATAAAGTTATAATAGAAAGATGCAGTGAATATGAAACGCACAGCGCCACCACGCGCCGCGTGCACGCGCACGGAGCCGATCGTTTTCTGGATTTTTTACTTATTTCGAGACATGTTTTGGCCAAAGTATTATACTGGATTGTTTCCTCTGGATGGCTAAGCTTGGGTTCTGGCCGGTTTTTGTGGATTATCTTCTTTTATGACCAGAAACGAGCGTCCAAACTGCGTCGACAGGTGAGCTGTGCACGTTTACATGACTTGTTGTTTGTTGGATAAATGTGTTTATATTACCCGCTGTGGTAATCACATCTGAAAGTGGTTTTTACCGGCGGATTCATGAGAATCTCAGCTTTCTATGTGTGTATAGTGTTTGTATAATCGTGTTTGCAGTGTCCTTCTATTTTAAAAAAAGCGTATACCGATAAAAAAACGGCCCGCCCGCGGGCCGGCGTACTTTAACAGGTTAAGCAAGCTGCTAACATTACAGGTAGCGGTTTTCCCTTGATTTTTAACCTAATGCTCAAATATTATGTGTGGATATCTTTCTCAGAATGTCAAATATTCTCTCAGGTTAAACTACTATAAAATAAGACCTGCATGCAGATGTGCTAAAGTAGCCATTTTGAGTGGTGAAATGCATGTAAGGAGAATAAATGTCAACAGTAAATATTAAGTGCAAACATTTCCAAATACATGTTCCTATCAAATTCCATAGTGAATACATTTGGATAATTTTGGGTCATGTTAAGCTTTGGTTTATTGCCTTAACTCAAAAAAACAGTCTCTCTGATACACACATTAAGAATTCTTCAAATTCTAGACTACTGTGTATTCATGCTTTTATTTTGAAATGGGCGCTCTTATTCTTTAACGACATCTATGCAGTTCCTTCCTTCTCCAACGTTCAATTGTTGAAATGCATATAGTGGTGCAGCCATAGATATATATAGAAAGGCTAGATGGCTGATGGGACTTTCGCCAGTGTCGTCACCGGTCGGCCATCTTACCTAGGGGGACTGTTCCGGAGCGCTCTATAGTAGTGAATGGAAGGTGAGCGACCTACACAAACAAAAATACACTTAACTTGCTGAATACTTGATGGATTTACAAACGGTTTGGTTTATTAAAAACCTTAATAACGTGGCAGGCCGTGCAGACCTGTTGAAATTGCAGTTTTTCTTTTCGAACATTGCTGCATATTTGTGTGTTTGTTACAGCCATTTGCAAGGCTGCAATCTGGGAGTTTCAATTATTATATAGGTTTTCGTGAGACCAACAATAATTTTGTGACAACAACATATTTTGTTGACAATGACAATTTGTGTGGATGCAGTTGGGCATTAGCTAGCAAAGAAACAAGAGGTTGTGAATGAAACATGTGAGCCACTTGGACTATTACAAAGTAACCTGGACTTAATTCTATACAAGTGGGAAAGACATAATTACTCCTTCGTTTTAACATGATTCCGAAGCTGTTTCATTAGTGAAATATATCCTAGATTTAGATTCATTGTGATACAGTAACTGGCTGGCCTTGTGTTTGCAAAAATACCCCCCTACAGTGCAAGATACCACACTTTTGTGCAGCATATGGATGCTCAAATGAACGTTCCTTCTAAACAAGAGCCTGTGGAATCACCTTTCACTTGTAGAGAAATGACTTGAGGGACATATTTAGGATAATTGTTACTGACTTAGTGGATTTGTACTTGTATAATACAAGTTATTTTGACCCTGACGTTTTAGAAATGTTTCTACCATTTGTTTACATAATAATCATTGAATATTTCTTTTTCACATTTCTTTTAACATATTACTGTTATTTAGGTTTTCATAATGGCATTCAAGCATAGGCTACATGAATTGCCACAACAATATCAGAATTTAGCTCAGTATTTTTGTCCTTACCATTAACATTAAAGGTAAGAAGGGTGTAAAATGTTGTCAATAATTCATATATCTTGGGTATCTTCTCATGTTTTTAAGGTTTCCCCAAAACGCAGAGAAGAGGAGGCAATGGGAACTTGCTCTAAGAAGGGACGGTTTTGATTGTTTATTTGGAGTGAATGTTGCATGGTTTAGTGTTACTGTTGATTTGGAGTGAATGTTGAATTGTTTTGTAATTGTGCGCACTTGTTAATAAAAGAAACCTTGATGTCATGTTACTGAATGTGTTTATTTAAAAATGTATAATAAAATATATGTAGGGGAGACAGCGAGGATGAAGTGGTGTATCGAGAATGGATGGATGGATGTAGGGGAGAACAGGTAAGATGAACGAACCATCCCCTTGATCTTTAAAACTATACACGAGTTGTCACGAAACCCTAAAATAAGAACACAAATATCATTTCCAACTGGCTGTGGAATTCTTTGACTTTTGTGGTATAATTATTTTTATGCTAAAGCAAATGGACCCAGGTTTAAAATATCATGTGGGTCAACTTACCCCTTTATATTTAATATATGTATTAATTAGAAATATAAAATATCAAACTATTAAATGTTTAACATAAACACTGACTATGTAATTTCACTGTGTGTATGTGTGCAGCTATGGCTGGTAATGCTCTACTATCTACTTTTTTAATTTAATATGAAAGTCCATGGTTATAATTATCTGTAAATATGCAAAAACATAACGCCATCTCTGGCGTTTATAACAAATCAAACCATTTAAAAATCGGTTGAAAATTGAGCAAGCTATGGTTAATTAAATAGTACATGCTCCATAGGCATTCACGTTATCAGTGAGCCAGCAGCCCCTAGGTAAGATGGCCGCCGCGTAGCGACGTCAGCCCTCATTGGCTCACAGCGTCTGTAAGCTATCTAGCCTTTCTTTTTTTTATTACTTTATTATTATAGTCAGTTATTTTACAATACACATAAAAAACATACTAAACAAAACAAAAACGTAAAAAACAAACAAAAAACCAAAAAACCAAAACAAACAAACAAACAAAACAAACCAAAACACACCAAAGGCGCAGATGGGGAAGAGAGGGGGGGGGGGGGGGTGTGAAACAGATCACAGTAACAGCATGTATACACAATAAGAGGCAGGGCCAGGTCCAGATTCAAGTGAATATAAATAACCAAATATATCAGCTCTTGCAGCTCCCTCCAATCACAATCTCTTCACTACCTCAAGGTGAGGCAAAAGTCTCCCTACTTAGGCACTTAATCAGTACCTAAGGGGTATATCCAGCAGTACATGAGGTTAGTCCTATCCAGCAACTGTTACCGGATCTTGTTGTAATGGAGGGGCAGTCACTCGATATTAGCTGTCCATTTTATCTAGCCTTTCTATGTATATCTATGGGTGCAGCAATCACTGATGATGTAAGTTACGTTCATAGTGATGTGAAATGCATATGTACATGTTACGTACCTCTTCTGATAGTGTTGTTAAGCTCCTCCTGGTGTGTATTTGCACTCCTTAAAATGTCCGATTTTACTTGTTAGCATGGTCGCGATTTAGCATCATTTAGCTAACTGAGTTGGTTTGTATGACTGTTAACCTCAGATTGTTTCCAGTTCACATGTATATGCTAAGTTATGTCAGGTTAAAGCAGTACTTATAAATATTTGATGGTTGGTATTGACATGAATGCATTTTCTGCTTACTGTAAGTGTTTATTCACTCCATTTAATTCACAGTAGTATACAATGCTAATTCAGTCCTTTCCTGTTAGACATTTCCAGAAACTGCTTTGTACCAAGAATACACTGTAAAGAATTTCACTGTAAAATAACAGTAAAATACTGGCAGCAGGGACGCCAGTATTTTACTGTTATTTTACAATGCACCTACTGTAATTTATTTTAACAGTATAGTACTGTATTTTGAATTACAGTATATTACCGTAGGATAACAGTGGGTGGTGTGGTAATTTTACAGCGCATGTACTGTTATTTATTTTAACAGTATACTACCATATTTTGGATTACAGTACATGACAGTAGGATAACTGTGTTATGGTAATTTTACAGTATACACCAGTTTATTCACAAAGGATATTAAATCTGCTATTTTGCATTTAATTTCTATAAATCCCCACAAATTAAAAAAGTAGCTTATAACATCATACAGGGCTTTTGAAATTCTGGACTGAACAGCAAGTCAACAAGTCAATCAGGACCGATCTGGACCCATGTCCCTCCATACCTCATGTTTATCATGACAGCAGGTAACATCCACAAGTCCAACTATTAACATGCAAGACATGACTTTTCTTGTATTTTACTTAAATTGTGTACCTTCTTGTGCTTGTGCTTCTACCTTAAGCCTATCACAAATGCATCCAGCAACATGCATCCACCACTATTCGCCTTTCTGTGCCAACTGAAGAAAAGTAGCATGTTAAGCTAGCGGAGGAGACGGAGGAGAGTAACATAGAGTGAACAATGCAACGACCACTCACTCTGATGCTGTTTTCAAGAATCAAGAACTGACAGAGTACAGAGCACTCACACTAATGCCGTTTCCCAGAATAATCATAAGTGAACTGATTTAATGTTGATTAAATGTTATTTCCAATCATTCCTGAACTCTGAACTTGAATAAAAATCAGATCAGACCTTTAAGTAGCAAGTTTGAGAACCCCAGGTATAAAACACAAGAGAATATATTCCATAACATAGCTGTACTTTAATACGAACCCTCAGCAGACTTTGTAATACTAATAACATTTAGGACATTTGTATTACAGAAAGAAAAGGTATTCCATTACTTATGTCCATAATAATAAAATCCTTAATGGCATGCTTTACTAATAAGCATAACTTCAGACACTGCATTAAAATAGCATCAAGAACAGTGAAATAGAACAGTCTAGCTTGTAAACAAGTCTTTTGCACATGTAGATGTGAACAATAACAGTGAAAGTGGAGAAAGAGAAGAGAAGGAGAAAGACAGAGTGAACAGTGAGAGTACTTGACTGCAGCATTTGGCTGGTATCCTCAATCACTGATGACTAGTGCCTGTAAAACAAACAGACAAACAAAAATTTAGCAACACAACGTCACTGGTAAAATATAAAAATGTGAAACAGACTAATGGAGGGAGGGAAAGAAATATAAGTATAACCGTTCAAGGGAGAGAGAAAATAAAAAGTGTGAAGAAGAGAGAACAGCAAGAGACAGAAAGGAGAAAGGGTAGTTAGTTGGTTGCTATAGTTTAGGGAAGGAGGTTACCTCTTACATGGGCTAAGTTAGTAGGTTGGTAGCGTGTTGTTAGAAAGTTAAGTAGGGCTAGTAAGACGAATGGAGTCAAGCATTGTGTGTTGTGTGCTTGCTTCCACTTGAAAAAGTAGAGCGTTGAAATATTTTAAGCTTATCTTCAGCTTGATGTTGTTGAAGCAGTCGTTGAACAGGCTGAAGCCATACTACTTTATCAGAGTGAAACTAGACCATTCCAAGACCAATGTTAAAAAACAGATGAAATTGTTTGCACCCATTCCTACTATTATTCTCAACCAAGAACAGCCAGCCTGTTGAGATCATGGTGCTCTAGGATGTAGCTTTGGCAAATTTATCATAAATACTGTATAATCAAAGAAGAGTGCTTAGTGTGCTGTTTTACTGGAGCTGAAGCAAGCATATAATGAAGAAGTGACAAGACAGCTATGACCTACCTAAATGAAGTTCCACTCATGCTGTTTATTTTTTAGCTGGCTTCAATTGAGTAAAAGGATACCCTGGTGTTACCTTATTTAAAGAACTATTTCATGAAAGGCTGAAAATCTGATGTACTGTTAATAGGCTGGCCTATATTTGTAAGAACTTAAAAATTAAATTGAGTAAGTGATAAGATGCTAACACACCTGACAAAGGTCAGAAACAACACCAGATTGCTAACGTCAGCTAACTGAGTTCAAGCTTGCTAAGTTACAGAGCTTGCTTTGCCAATTTTAGCAGACTGAGCAGGTGAAACAGACCTAATGAAATAGGCTATTATTTATATTGTCAACTGTTTAATAATCATGCAGACAAAACAATACTGGACACTGACAGTTTTTGGAGATAAAAATAACTTTACCTCTTTGGTTGAAGTCCACATGGACTGCTTGGAATGATGAAGAAGCTGTGCTGTCCAAAGTCAGGTTCAGGAATATCGTCACATCTTGTCACTCAAAAATGACATGCTGTGGATGACTATTTAACAGTATTTCACATTTATTATAAAAAACAGTAAGATACTGTTGTAAATTCACCGTAAATTTACAGAAATTTGTTACAGTGTACATCACTGCAGTCATACAGTTCTACAGTAAACAGTTAAACTCAACTAGTGTCTCGTGTGCTCTCTGACAAGAACCCTCCAGTGGTCAGTTAGGCTGTAAATCAGCATCAGGGGTCTCAATCCTCAACAACACATTTACAGATTTTTTTTTCTCCAGTGCACAGAGAAAGAAAAAACTCACACATCACATACATTTAACCAATGCACTCACCGTTTGTGCTCCATCACTTGAAATTTGATTGAGCATATTGTGTATGTTTTTTTTTAAAATTCTAAAGATAAAGACAAAGAAAAACAAGTTACAAGTTCAGTCATTTTAGGGACCAAATGTCCTCTTTCAGCATTGCCTACCTCATTTCATTAACACTATATATAAGTTTGGACACACCCTTTCATTTAATGTTTTTTATTTATTTGGGTTATTTTCTTCATTGTCGATTAATATCTTGCACTGATGGAGATGCTCTAAATCTCACTGTACTTGTGTATAGCGACAATAAAAGGCATTCTATTCTATTCTATTCTATTCTATTCTAATACTGAAGATTAACACTTCTTTTGTGCTGCAGGAGGAGGTGCTGCAGAGAGCCAATGTCACCACATTGAGTCTGGCTGCAGGTGTTGTCACCATGGATATGAGACGAGCCCCTTGTGTGGTTGAACACCTCAAGGCTGGCTCTTGTTTCACCAGCTACATTACTCCTGTTGAGGTGCACTATGGAGGCTTCAAAATATTAGGCATCAGGTGGGACAATGGCCAGGTAACAACTGAATACTACAGCCAGCTGACGAGTGTTTGAGTAGTGATTTTGTGTGGTAGGAAAATGATTAGTCCAAAAAATGTTTGGTTTTTTTTGTTCAGCAAAAAATGTATATCCAGTATTTTGTTCCCTGCTTCCCTGCTCCACATGGTGCAAAAAAAGGGAGTTAATTTTTCTGTGATCCATATACCAGGGACATCCAGGGTATCCATACCAGGGTATCCCATTTGTATTACTGTCGACAAATTTTGACTTTAAAGCAGCATCATAGCAGGTCCCTCCTTGAAAATGAGTTAAGTATGCTTCTGACGAGTAAAACAGAAAAGTCCTGTATCACAGTGAATATGGAGTGGAATTTTTCTTTGGCACTGTCATTATACACTTAGATGGAACCATTTGTGTATAGTACAGTCATTTTACAGATAGCCAAATGGACAGAATATGCGAGTAAAAAATCCAAATTAATTTAAGCCCCTTTCCTTGTTTTGTTTGCAGCCTACATGAGGCGTTGCACGACGATGGAAAACTGGAAACCAGTAGAAGAGGCCAAGCTTAAAAAGGCACGCATAAATAAATGCTGTCAGAGGTCAGTAAAGTGACTGGCCAGTATGCCCCTTGTTTACTAGTCCTATTTTTTACCATTGTTCGACATGTTTTTAAACCAGTGGTTCTGAACTGGTAGGTCAAGACTCAAATGTGTGTTGCAGGGGCATTTTCGATGGGTTGTAAATTCAACAATCTTGTAAATTTTGTTCCTTTTTTCAAAGTTGAAACTTGATTTTGTAACTGTCTTTTCAAAAATTGTGACATTTGTGATTGCTGTCATTGTTACAGTTCACTTTTCATTTTGTTGTATTAAATAAATGGGGCTGCAGTTTGCTCTCAATTGGTTTTTATTTCTTCCATTTTAATCCTTCCATTTTAATCTCAATTTTGTTTTACCTTTATCCCAAAGTCATTATCACATTATCTCAGTTTTTCTAAAGATGCGATGATGAGATCTCATCTATGACTTACATTTGTCCTACACGTCTCAAAAGCTCTGTCTCACATTATCTCATTTTTGCTCCTAAGTGGGGTTTAGGAGTACAAGTTGAGATTCAAATGATCTTAAGAAGAAAGAAAATTGAGATCTCTCTTACCACTCCTTAGTGCTCCTCATGGCGTTGTAGAAGCAATAAGCAAGACATGAATGAGATCATAAAGATACAATGATGAGATCTCATCTGGGTCATTCCAGGTGAAATGACTAGATATTCCTTGGGGGTGTTGCTGCACCATTTTCAAATTAGTCCTAAATTTGCATTCCATTAGATAGTCACAAAAGTACTTTCTATGCAAAATTGTAGGCCTGTAGCTCAAATAGTTTCTGAGTTGTGGGGGTCTGAAATTTTCAGAATTTGGCCTATAAAAAGCCTCGCCAGTGTTTTTTGCATTTTTAGGTGGTTATTTCTCAGCCTCTAGACATACCAGAGAGCTGTGAGTTGGTAAACAAGGCCTCTGCATGTAGCTAGTGCCCCGCAAACATCCCCAGGTGTTTCCTTACACTCTGCAGGCCATGGGGGCTTGCTAAAAATGCTAAAAATTAAGAGATACCTACTCACTGATACTGTAAAATTCAACATTATTGTTATTATTTTTAATCAACCATAAACTACTACCGAGTTCCCTGAATTTAAGTTAGTACGTGTAATTTGTATGTGTATGTTATAATTATATTTATACATTGCAAATGGTTGTCAACATGTTATTACACTCTTTGAAGGTAGTCACCTTTAACAACTAACATTTCAAAAAGATGGTTGTTTATGGTTGATTAAAAATGACAACAATAATGTTGAATTTTACAGTATCAGTGCAGTGGGATTAAACATGTTAAATTTAACTGTATGCCATGCCAATGCCATGTTACAAGCAAAAGAACCTATACCTAAGTTATAACTTAGGTATACCTAAGTTATACCATTACACTTTTTGAAGGTAGTCACCTTTAACAACTAACATTTCAAAAAGAGCAAAACATACATAATACTACCATTGGAATGACTACTAATACTTGTATCCCAATTTAAAGGACTGAAAAGCAAAAAACGATTTTGACATTACCCATGCCATTTTGAGTAAGAATATCTCAGTAACTACAAATATAACCCTGCTGCTTTTTTGTACAGTGAGAGAAGACAGATGGAACTGTCTTGTAGAAAAATTTGGGGTCTCTGGTACCTGTCCCACACTGAGATTTTTGCCACCAACAATAGCCAATTAAAAATCTCGTCCAACTTTGGGAGCTCATATTTTCCAAACTGAGGTACCTAGAAAGCTCCGGTTTGCTAAGTTATCACACAAGTTTGTGTAGAATGGAACCCAGGGGTGTTAGAACACTTCTTTGCAGTATTTCTAGTACTTTTAAGGTCCCAAACCCCACTCGTGAGTAGGTATCTCTTAATTTTTAGCATTTTTAGCAAGCCCCCATGACCTGCAGAGTGTAGGGAAACACCTGAGGATGTTTGTGAGGCACTAGCTACATGCAGAGGCCTTGTTTACCAACTCACAGCTCTCTGGTATGTCTAGAGGCTGAGAAATAGCCACCTAAAAATGCAAAAAACGCTGGCAAGGCTTTTTATAGGCCAAAATCTGAAAATTTCAGACCCCCACAACTCAGAGACTATTTGAGCTACAGGCCTACAATTTTGCATAGAAAGTACTTTTGTGACTATCTAATGGCATGCAAATTTAGGACTAATTTGAAAATGATGCGACAATCACCATCTGGTGAAACCACACGGAATGACCCATCTGTAACTTACATTTCTCCTACAAGTTTCAAAAACTCAGTCTCACATTATCTCAATTTTGCTCCTAAGGGGGTTTTAGGAGCAATAAATCAGATTGAGATGATCTCAAAAAGATCTTCAATTGAGATCTTCTTGCTGTCTCGAGAGTTCAAGAAAAGACTATCTTCAGCAAGAAAATTTTCCTCTGGGGACACCACCTCCAGCAGCATACCAGATACAGCCCCCAGTGTGGAGGGCCCCCCTGATTAGAAAACCCTTGTGCAGTTATGTTAGCACATGAATTAAAGTGTGAGTTTTCATGGAAAACAAAATTGCCTGGGTGACCCCAAACTTTTGAATGGTAGTGTACCATGAGGCCCCACCTTAGATCTCAACCCCAAGGTTGAGAAATGTTGGCATCTGATCTCATGCAGCATTTCACCAAGCTGACAGACTGACAGAATGAACAGCAGAGATAGATGATTTAATCTGGAGATATTCCAGGTACTGATTACTCCTGATGCCGTACTCCTGGACCAGGTGTGAAAATGAAACCAATTCATTATTGTGGAAGATGTGTTGTAGATGCGTGATTCCCTTGTCTGACCATGAGTGGAGGTGGAGAGGTTTTTTGTTGCTGAGAAAGTCAGGGTTGTTCCAGATTGGAGTGAGTTTACATAGTGCAAGAGAAGAGTTTGTGATTTTGTGAAATTCCCACCAGGCTGTCAGGGCTGATGATATTGTTATTGATTTAAAACAAGGATGGCGTTTGATAGATGGGCTAATGAATGGTAAGTCTGAGAGGGGAATATTATCAGATAATGTTTGTTCAATGTCTATCCATGTGTAGTCTGAATGTATGGGGTTGATCCATTTTAATATGTACTGTAGCTGATTTGCAATAAAGTACTGGTGAAAATTTGGCGCAGCTAATCCTCCTTGTGTTTTCGGTTTCTGTAGGGTTGAAAGTTTAATTCTGGGTGTCTTGTTTTTCCAGTAGTATTTATTGATAGCAGAGTCTAGAGATTTGAACCAGGAATGGGTGGGTTTCAGTGGGATCATTGAGAAAAGGTAATTTATTTTGGGTAGTATGGTCATTTTTATTGATGCTATTCTGCCAGTTAGTGAGAGTGGTAAGTTTACCCAGCGGAGGAGAGTGTCAGTTATTGTTTTAAGTAAAGGTGTATAATTGAGACTCAACAGCTCTGACAACCTGGGCGAAATGTGAATACCTAAATACGTGATGTGACCAGTGCATAAGGGAATAGGTGGTGCGTGGGCTGCCACATCCCAGCTGCTATTCTGGAGGGGGAGGATTGATGATTTATGCCAATTTATGGAATAATCTGATAATTTTGAGTATTTACCTATAGTACTGATTGTTTCCTGTAGTGAAGAGTGTGGCTTCGTTAGAAAAAGTAATACGTCGTCTGCATATAAACTGATTTTGTGATGGTAGTTTGCTGTTTTAAATCCATAGATACTGGTGTTTTGTCTGATGGCTGCAGCTAGGGGTTCTATGAAGATAGTGAATAATGAAGGGGAGAGTGGACATCCTTGCCTAGTCCCCCGGTGAAGTGTGAATGGTTGTGATGTTAGTCCATTTGTGACAACTGTGGCTAAAGGTGCAGTGTAAAGAATTTTAATCCAATTAATAAATGATTCCCCAAAGCCAAACTTTTGCATTGTGAGAATGAGAAATGACCAGTTAACCTTATCAAATGCTTTTTCTGCATCTAGTGTGACAATGATGGATGGTGTATGTTGTTGTGATGAATGTACCATTAGGTTAAAGAGTCTGCGGGTATTGGTTGATGAATGTCTGCCTTTTATGAAACCGGTCTGATCGGGGTGAATTATGAATGGGAGGATTTTTTCTATTCTATGAGAAAGTGTTTTTGTGATGATTTTTAAGTCAACGTTTAGGAGCGAGATAGGACGGTAGCTGGTTGGCAGTAGTGGGTCTTTGTTTGGTTTAAGGAGGAGTGAAATTGTAGCTGAGTTCATATTTGATGGAAGTTTTAACTGCTTTTTTATGTCGGCTATTACTCTTTGGAATAGTGGGGATAAAATTGACCAGAAGTGTTTGTAGAACTCAGCAGGGAAGCCATCAGGTCCTGGGGATTTATTATTAGGCATGAGGCGTAGTGCTGATGAGAGTTCTTCAGGAGTTATTGGGGCTTCTAAAATTGAAATGTGGTCTTGGTTGAGTTGTGGTAGGTTTATGTTGTTTAAAAATGAGGTGACTTCTTCTTGGTCCGGATTATTTTCTGATGAATATAAGTTTGTATAAAAGTCCTTAAATACTGTGTTAATTTCTTCAGGTGAGCTTGTTGGCTTCCCTGCTGAGCTCTGGATGGTGGAAATAGTTGTTTTTTCTTTATTTTGCTGAATTTGATTTGCTAGGTATTTGCCTGATTTATTGTTGTGATAGAAATGTTCTTGTCTGAGTCTTTGTATTAGAAATAGAGTCTTTTTATTCACGATTTCATTCAATTTAAGTTTACATTTTGTAAGTTCAGTGCATGATTCTTCTGTTGGGTTGTTGGTAATAATGTCCTCTAAGTGTTTAATTTTTTGTTCCAGTTCAGTTTCTTGTTGCTGTTCTTCCTTTTTTTGTGTACTGCGTATGAAATGATTATGCCTCTTAGTACTGCTTTACCTGTTTCCCATATGATAGATGGAGTTAACTTTGGGGAATCATTTATTTCTAGGAAGGACGTCCACTCTTTTCTAATAAGGATGTCAAATTGTGGATCATTGAGGAGGGATGCATTGAAGCGCCATCTGGTGTTGGGTCTGTGTGGGACGGTTTTATTCCATGTAAATGTTACTGGGGCATGATCACTAATGGTGATGGGGTGGATTTTTGATTCTGAAATATTAGGTATAATTGAATTACTGGTGAGGAATAAATCAATACGTGAAAATGATTGGTGAACCGGGGAGAAAAATGAATATTGTCTTGTTGATGGATGTTGAAGCCTCCAACTATCGCCAAGTCCCATGTCGGTCATAAATTGTTTGATAGCATCAGAGGATTGACAGATTCGTTTGGCTGTGTTATTGCTGCGGTCTATAGATGGGTCAATGACTGTGTTAAAGTCACCTCCTATTATGATCGGACAGTTGAAGTTATTTGAGATGGATGAGAAAAAGTTGTGAAAAAAAGAAGGCTCATCAGAATTTGGTCCGTAAATATTACTGATTGTGATAGGGTTATTGTTGACTGATATATTAATTATAATGAAACGTCCTTCTGTGTCTGTAATGGTAGAGTTGTGAACAAATGAGACCCTATTGCTGATCAGGATAGAAACCCTTCTCTGTTTGCTATTGTAGGTTGAAGAGAAAACATGAGAGAATTGTGGTGATTTTAGTTTGTTCTGATCGGAGTCAGTTAGATGAGTTTCTTGTAGTAGACAGATATCTGCTTGTAGTTTGTGAAGATGATTAAGTATTTTCAATCTTTTAGCTTGAGAACCAATTCCCCTTATGTTCCATGTTAGGAATTTTAGAGGTGCCATTTAGAAATATATAAAATTAATAACAGGTGAATACAAGCTGTACACATAAACCACAAACACAAAACACCAAACACAAAGCGCACATTGCAACAAAAATACATAAACGGTGTGAACAGACATTTCAGAGAAAAAAAAAAAACAGCTAAAAGAAGTTTGGGGAGAGTCCAGTGCTGATCAGGGCACATTTGGAGGTAGCCAAGAGACAATAGTGCAGTGATGGATAATAGTTCTATAAGTGTGGGTGTCAGGCAGATAAGATGAGGAAGATATGGGGGGTCGCATGAGGGGGGTTAGAAAAGCCAGGGTGTTTTGTCCTTATCGCGGTATAACTGTCCATCTATGTAGTTTGTCCATGGAGATCACAGCTTTTTTTCCTTGCTGAATCATATATTTCCGGATGGGATGGAGTTGTTTACGGCGGAGCATGATTTCTTTTGGAAATTGATCATTGAGTCCATAGTCCGTTCCTTTGAGCTGTCTGCCTTGCTGCTGTACCTGTTGTTTCTGCTTGAAATGTTCGAATTTTGCAATTATTGGACGCGGACGGCTGTTGGTGGCGTTTTTTTGACCCATACGGTGAACTCGGTGGAATGTAATGTTTTTAACGGTGTCGGGTGGAAGTTTAAGCTGCTGAATCATGAAGTCCTTAACGGTGTTTTCCGGGTCGTCTGAGGGCTGTTCTGGGATGCCAGTGAAAACAAGGTTGTCACGCATGCTACGCGTCTGTAAATCTAGAATTGTTTCTTTCATGTTTCTATTGTCTGTGGTAATAGAGTTGAGCTGGGTGGTGAGGGTGTTGACAGATTGTTTCAGTGATTTGTTTTCGGAGATGAGGGTGTCGATCTGTTCCTGACTGTATTCGAGGCTCTGACGGAGAGATTGGAATTCACGGTGGAGCACTTCGATGAGAGCGATTCTATTGTCCAGTCCGGTGAGTTTTTGTTCAATGGATAATAAAATGTCGCTTACCTCTGTACAGCAGGGTGGTTTGGGGGGTGAATCGCTGTTAGAAAGAGGAGATTCACGGGCCCGTTTCTTTTCATTACCTGTGGTGGAGGTGGGAGGAGGGGAGGGAGTGTTTGGCAGGTTGTCATTCATAACGCAGTGTCTGATAAAGCAATCATCGATGTAATCCTCTAATAAATCCAGGTTGCGTGGCTTGATTGTCCGTTTTGTGTACGCGGTGGAGTTTACGGAGAGAGGAAAAAAAGGGTAGAAGAAGTAAAGTTCCAAAACAGAGGGGAAAAAGTTTTGTATCGCGTCTAGCAGCAGGTTGCTGCCATCTTGTGTCTCGCACTGTCTCGCGGGAATTCGAGTCACACCAGCATCAGCATCCAGATTAAATCATCTATCCACGCCAAATGTAAGATTGCAAACATCAACCTGCATCTCCCACCACTCATCTCAAAATTTGTTAGTATAACATCAAGAAAAAAACTTCTATCTAAATCATACCAAATCATATACGAGTCAGATACTACCATAAAACTACCAATTACAAAATGGGAAACGGATCTATCAATTACTCCTGATGCCGACTTCTGGAACCAAATCATTCAAAATATTTATTCAATGTCACGAAATGCCAACCTTCAATTAATCCAATACAAAATACTTCACGGAACACACCTCACGGGACAGAAAATGTTTAAAATGGGATTCACCTCAGAAATTTGTATTCACTGCACTCAAAAATCACCAGACACCTACCTTCACGCCTTCTGGCACTGCACTCCAATCCAACACTTCTGGAACGAGGTTACAAAATCACTTTCCACCATGATGGGCTGCCACATCCCCATGTCCCCCTCACTCTGTTTACTTGGTGATGTGTCAGTCATAAACCTCAACAAATCCAACAGCAAACTACTCCTCACAGCCCTAACTATCGCCAAGAAAACCATCCTCATCAACTGGAAAAGTAGGAGCAAAACAAACACCACACACTGGAAAAACTTACTCATAGACCACACCACCTTGGAACATTCACCCATACACACCCATACCTCAGCCGTAGAACCCCTCTCTGTTTGGACCCCTCTTCTCAACCACCTTCACTCTTGAATTTTCTTATCATTTACTATTACCATCATTTTCACTATCATGTGTTTAATATTATGATATCAACCACCTGAGAGCCAATTCCCCTGATCCTCCAAATGTCATACCCCATTTCGAACCTCTGATTTTGTTGCTTTTACATCCATTTCATCACTTCTGCCTCAATATTATTATGAACTTAGTATTATTATCACATACATAGGCTATATAGGGTATATTATCGATTTATTTAGTTATTCATTTACTTCTACTCATCCACTTATTCAAGTATTCATTAAAAATTAGAAATGCCACTCTATGTTATTATTACTTTATAATTTATATTCTTAATGGGATGCACTGTAAAGGGATTTTTATTTATGTTTTACATCTAATTTAATTAATATACAATAGATATATTATGCATAAATAACATATACTATTTGAGTTAATCCACTTATTGTTTAATTAGGTTGGTTTAAATTGGATTCTTTATGTTATTATTATTATTATTAACACTATTACTACTAATTTGCTACTTCCTATGTGTATGCATATATGCTTGTGTGTGTAGGTGTATGTATATATATATAATTTCTATAATTTACATTGTTTGATATAATATTAATGTGTATGTATATGTGTATATATATATATGTGTATGTATATATATATATATATATATATATATATATATTTAGATTGGTAATACTACCATATGTTATTATTATCACATAAACCATATATATAAAATATATAGGGTATATTATTTATTTATTTATGTATCTATTTATGTATTTATTTACGTATTATTCATGTATCTGTTTATTTTTGTTTATTCACTTATTCATTTATTTATTTTCAATTTAAGATTAGTATTACCACTATAGGCTATAATTACTTTATAGCTTATATTCTTAGTGGGATGTTTATTATATTGAACTCTTGTGGTTTTTTTTTTTTTTTTTCATTTTCACTACCATTTTCACTATCACTCTCTCTTTAACCTAAATAGATTATTTATGTATAAATATTTACCATCTATTTGAGTTCATCCTTTTGTTATTATTATTATTATTTTCTTTACTGGATTATTATTATTTTATTAACTATTATTGTTCTATTATAAATGATAATATTATGAGAACAACTAGTAGATATAATTATGTGTTGTGGTGATGAGACGATGACCTGAGCATGGGGGTACGTGTGTGGGGGGTGGACTGGGGGGCTGGGGTTTCGCGGGCGGTGGCAGTGCGCCCGGCCCCCCCGGTTGGTATGTCGGTGTCCTTGGTGGGACTGGTTGGATGGGGGGCGGGGGGGTGGCTCACGCCCCCACCCATGCCTAAAGGGAAAGAAATTATTTAAAAAAAAAAATAATTATTATTATTATTATTAAAAAAATAGATATAAATAAATAAATAAATAAATAATTGAAAAAATATTAATAATAATAATAATAATAATAATAATAAAATTAAATAAATAATTGTAGCCTTTCTCAGACAACAAACTTTCTCCCCAGGGAGGTGAAACTGGCAGAATGGGGGAACGTTGAGGGGGCGGGCTCTCACTCGCCTCCCTGCCCCACCTATTCTTGTTAGGGGCCAGAGCGTGCCACCGCGGGCTGGTGCGCGGGGTCATTTGCTCGCCCCCTGGTTCCCTGATTTACCCCCTCGCCCACCACTCATTGCTCGGTCGTTGTTTTCTTATTACAACATATATAGTATTGTTATATATTATTATTAATAGTATATTCAAATAAATTATATTATATACTATCAGTTTGTCTCTTCACTAGACCTTATTGTATTATATTCACCGTTGATGTTATCACTATTACTATTATTATGGTTGATATCTTATTATTATTTTATTCTTCTTAGTATTATATCATAGCATTATTTTTAAAATTATATTATAGGTTGTGCATCGCCCCTCACTCCTCACTGCTTGTTCGTCAATTTTTATTCTTTATCTTTATTTGTTTTTTTTATTTTTCTATTTTTTTTAAAAATTATTATTATTTTTTGTGTTAGCTTTTTCTTGTTCCCTTCTCCCTCCCCGCCAGTCTACATTATTACTCGTGGTCATTTAACTTACATCGAATCACTGAAACACAATTGCCACTTATTGACAAATGCAGGTTTTTTGTTTTTGTTTTGTTTTGTTTGTTTGTTTGTTTTCTGTGCTGGATCTGTTTGTTTGAATTTGTCTACTTCTATCTCTTTTTTTTAATATTTCCATTCATTGTATCTTCACTGTCTACATCACTGTTGTTGTTATTGTTTGTCACACGGTTTCACAATAAAAAATAATTTAAAAAAAAAAGAAAAAAGAAAAAAAAGAATGAACAGCAGAGACAGGGTTTTAATGGCATTGTGAAATGTTTCAGTCCATCTGCAGATCTCTCCTGAACTTCATTTGCCCTTCTGACTGTTTTTATATTGTTCAGTGAGTTTATGAAAGTCACATTTTAATGATGTCAACAGTTGCTCTGACCTGACCTCCGTCTTTTCATGCACAACTTCTGCCATGTAAATAAATGCCTCTTCTATGGTTCTTTCTGTCCTTGAGCACAATAGTGGATCATGCAAGCTTTAGCATTTCATTTTATACATGCTTTTTTTTTACACACATAGGCATGTGTGAATCTGTGAAAACATCGTTGATGTATTCAATGCTGACATTCTGCTCAACCACTTAATGTGAAAAACAAAATCATGATTTATTCTGCAACTGTTTCAGTTTTATGTACAGTCCCCGGGGATTTCTAAGAGTCAATAGATGGCAATACAATAGATACAATGCTAAATTTTGGGTAAATCTCTCTAAGCAGACAATTTCCATTCAGTGAATGTGAATATTTGACTGTGAATTTGTACTACTTCAGATAAAGGGTCATCGTACCTTCTAGTAGCATTCATGACATTTCCAGAGCTGGAATGATTTGTTCAATGATTAATTCAAGCACATGGCTACAGATAGAGACAAACAATCACATTCACACCTACAGCCAATTTCGAATGATCAGTTAACCTCAGCCTGTTTTTGGACTGTTCGAGGAAGCCGGAGTATGGAGGGAAAACCTATGTACGCACAGGGAGAACATTGAAACTCCATGCAGAAAGATCCTGGGAAGGCTGCAACGCAAACTGGGGATCCTGTAGCTGAAATGCAACACTGCATAATGGCAGATTGTTGTTTTTTTTTTGATTGACTAATCAGTTAATCAACCAGTACTCGTCAGATTTTAATGTATAATTTCTGCCAATGTGCTTATTTACCTTCTCTTGGTTCTTTTCATTAGAAAAGTCTTATAAGACTTTCACATTGTAACTTCCATGAGTTCAAACATTAGATTTTTATCTCATCCTGATCATTGCTGTCCTCTGAGACATAAATAGTTCTTGGTTAATTTCCATGGCACCCAAGGGTCAGAGGTCACTGAGAGGAAGTCAGTTGACACCCAGGGATTGGAGCGAGGACTTGAGCTGGACAGACCACAGCTTTGCTGCCCACATCTAGTCCTCTGACCAGAGCTGAAGCCTCAGGCCATAATGACAGGCCTCACTGCCAAATATCTCAGTGCAGATCGCTGTTTGCTGTGTCTCTGCTCCCACATACAGCTTTTTGAAGCAAACAACCAGTCAGGGTGCAGACAAAGACTGCAATCACATGGCTAAATTCTGTACGTCTGACATTTCTGACATTTAGCATGTTGATATCTATTCATATGAGCCTTTTTATGTTATCCTTGCTTCAATAAACTTGTCTTGCATTCACTATATAATGTAAGCAGCAGCTTCCAGGGCTGGCTGGCAACTGCAGTTTCTCCAATGGCCGCTTGAAGCTGGCTGAAAAAGCAAATCAATCCCCATAGACCCCCATATTAACATATCCAACATTACAACATTATAAAAAACGATTTTGGTCTTTATAGCTAATTTCCCCATTCGTGACAACTGTACAGGAGGTGAATTTGGATATAACGCAACTATACCGGGCTTTGCAAAAGTTCTGTTACACGGTTTCATGATGTTTAGAGACATTTACATGTCGGAGTGAAAAATTCCATTCAACAAACTGAAAGTTCTACCTTATAGGCAGGTGTCATTAATACAAATTTGTTCTCCGGTTCTCATGCTGGCCACAACAAGTCTGACAGAGCCAAGCAGCTGAACATCAGCCGGATGACCGTCCACAGAGTCGTGGAGAGGCTCAAGAATGGTGAAGATCTTTCAGATGATCTTTCAAGAATGGTGAAGACCTGAAAGATCTTCACCATTCTTTAGCCTCTCCGCGACACTGTGGACGGTCATCCAGCTGATGTTCAGCACGAAGGAGAGCAGATATCTCAACTCTTTTGACTTCCATCTTGATACAACTTCACAGGAGAAAAAAATCTGAATTAAGGACACCTGCCTATAAGGTATAATTTTCAGTTTATTTAATGGCTAGTTTTCACTCCGACATGTAAACGTCTCTAAAGATCATGAAACCGAGTGTAACAGAACTTTTGCAAAGCCCGGTATATGAAGGTTAAGTTATGCATAAACAAAGATATGACCTTTTTTTTTTGCCACCATTGGGTGCTGTAACAAGACAATCCATGGCCCAGAGATGTTAGTATGGCCTGCAGACAAAATCATTTTGTCTGTTACAATTATTATGTAGACTGTAGACTGATGCTAATTTAAAATTGAACTATTTTTTGTCACCTAGTAACAGCGTTCTGCTTAAACCAAGTCAGCATAGATCATATTGTGTTCATCGTATGCTATGTTAAACATGCAATGTGAAAATAGCTGCAGTATGATCTGTAATTAAATAAAAATGTGACATTTATTATTCAGAAAGTCACATTTCCATATTCATTTAAACAGGGTATTCACATTTAAGGTTCTTGAATACTAGGGATAAACCACTTCATTTTGTTCTTATAATTTTATGGCGTGCGTGTTTTTTTTTCTGTCTGAGCTATGTCGGTTTGGAGTGAAAGTATTTTCCTTTCTTTGTGTTCTTGCCAGTTTCTCCTTGTATGTTTGCAATTAATTTTCCTGCTGCACTTCGTGACAGCAGATCATTTTTCAAAGCGGACTGTACTACAGCATTACAGTAAATGTATGGCTGAATGGCTCTCAGTTTGAGACTGAAATCACTTCCATGTGAAGCCTGGCAGGGAGCAGAGGAGACATGATCTGACCAGAAGAATGTGAATTTTCTGTAGGGTTCCTGTTGGAAATAAAGCTCTCTGAGCTGGGTCATAGCTGATGATGGCTGAAGAACATTAAGGTGCAACAGATCACTACCCCACTGCCTGTGAATACCATCATAGATTCAACCAGACATGGACTGTGCAACTCTGGAGAGATTCAAGCTTTAATTCTCATTTCATTCAAGCATAAAATTATGAAATTAAGAGCAAGCACTTCCAAGAACCTGAAAAGAGTGACTGCATGGTTCTGCAAGCAGCAAAATTTTAGGTTACTGATAAAATTGATTCATATGGGTGTTAATGAGTTTGACGTTTTGTGAACTTGCTTATCAGTGTCTCATCAAACCACTCATATGACAGATATCAAAATCAAATCAAACTTTATTTATAGAGCACTTTTTCATACATTAAAATGCAGCACAAAGTGCTATACATGTTAAAAACAGTCCCCTCCCCCCGCCCCATCTCCAACCCCAACACATACACCAAATATACACCACACACACACACAGATACAGCTCTTAGTTTATACCTCTATGTGACTAGATCAGGCAAATCTTTTACTCTCTACTCTGCTGCATGGTCTCACTGACAGCTTTCAGATCACAATTTTCACACCCTTTCCATCCAGTGGAAACCATCCATCCATCCTCTATACACCGCTTTATCCTCACTAGGGTCGTGGGGGGGCTGGAGTCTATCTCAGCTGACTCGGGGGAAGGCAGGGGACACCCTGGACAGGTCGCCAGTCTGTCTCAGGGCTACATATACAGACAAACAATCGCACCTATGGGCAATTTAGAGTAACCAATTAACCTCAGCATATTTTTGGACTGTGGGAGGAAGTGCCCGGAGAAAACCCATGCATGCACAGAACATGCAAACTCCATGCAGAAAGATCCCAGGCCCAAGCCGGGATTTGAACCAGGGATCATCTCGCTGCAAGGCCAAAGTGCTAACCACTACTCCACTGTGCAGCCCTCCAGTGGAAACCATATATCTCAAATTTGGTTACTCTAAATTTGAATTTTTTGGAGTATCATGGTTTGAGAAAACTTCCTATGATCAAACATCCATCCATCCATTATCTATACACCACTCAATTCTCATTAGGGCCGCGGGGGATGCTGGAGCCTCTCCCAGCTGACTTGGGGCGAAGGCAAGGGACACCCTGGACAGGTCGCCAATCTGTCGCAGGGCATGATCAGACATATGAACTCTTTTCAAACTTACCTTGGATTAGCTGAAAATGTATTGTTACAGGTCTGAAATCAAGGCTGTTTTCCAGAGCTCACAACAAACTGAACTTCTAGAGATGCATGGTTCTCACAGGACAGTGATGCCACAAACATATGATGTTCTTACAGAATATGATACACGACTCGGCCAAGACCTCTGGATGAATTAAAACAGAGAATTCAGAATGAAATTCACAGTATCCCAGCTGAGATGTTGTAGCGGTCAATGAGGAATCTCAACAGCAGATTTCAAGAATGCATTCGTACAGGAGGACGCCATCTACAGGAAGTAATTTTTAGAAAATGAAAATTCCATCATTTCTTAAATGGCATGTTTTAAGGTTTCAATTACTATGAATAAAATATTTTTCTTGCATCACTCTTGGTTTTACTGGATTGTTAAAAAGTTTCCATTTTTTGTGCATCAACAGGTGCCATTTTTCTGCAGAATACATTTTTTAAAAATACTTTTGATACTTCAAGCACATTTAGCTTATAATGCATGCGCACATATTTTCTTAAATAAAGTTTGAATGCAGGGCTTTTGCTTGTAGTGGAATATTTTAACAGTATCATATTTCTTACTTCCTCCACGACTGACCACAACTAACTGGTTATGATTGGCAAAAGGTATCAGTTGTGGTTAAACTATTGCTAGGCTAAAAGAAGAGGTCAACAATGCCATGCTTTGCTCATTCTAGCTATTCTACTCATTCTAGCTATTCTACTTTGACTACAAGGTAAATCTTGCCACATTCATTGGACATGATCATTTTCATTATAAGTTTGATGAAATCAGGAAGCCCGAGCCTTCATAAGTTCCATTCAGTTGTTCTTGTCGCAATAAAAGGAAAAAAAAGAGGAAAGAGCAGCCTCAGATTAAACACAGTGTTGATGTTAAAGTTTGGCTCTTCGTGTCAGCATGAATTATTTATCCAAAGTAGCTTGGAGCCATGGGTTGGTCTGGCATTGATTTAGATAAGAGTTTGTTGATGTCTGTGGTTCATGTGGAATGGGTCCATTCATTCAACAAATACAAGAATGAGAGAAACCATCTAATTTTCAGTGTCTCTGTTGGAAAATTGGGGTGAATTTGAAGGACAGTTGCCTGTGTCTGAAGTTAAGAGGGTTATATGGCAAGAATGTTTGCATACCACCATGCAATCCTCTAGAAGTCTGCACAGCTGGTAACCGATCATTTTAAGATCTCTGCATGTTCACACAAAGGTTGGAGGAAATCCCATTTTTATCTTTGGTGTTTGGCTCAAAGGCCCCTTTTTGATAAAGCTGGTTCCAGTTCTAGTTCAGAGCCTGACTTAGCACCAGTTCTTTGTGTTTTCATCAACTGAGCACCAACTCCAGTCTGCAAAAACTGGTGCTTTTCAGGCACCAACTCTCTGCTGGGCCAGAGTTGAGAACCGAGTATGTCAAGGGCTGGGGGCAGGATTACGGTGACCGACGATCAACGGTGAAAACACAGAACGGGCATTTTGAACAGCCGAGTGAGTAATAGTAGTGTTTAGTGTTTGTGCTTTGTAAACCAGTAAATATGGACGTCAAATGCAAGCAGCAGTGGCCTGAGGAGGAGACCCAGTGCTTCGTGGAACTGTGGTCTTCATATGAAATTCAGTCAAAGTTATGAGAGGGAGCCTCTCGGACCAAGCCGGTGTTCGAAAAGATCCAGCGGGAGATGGCTGCAGGGTACAAGCGGAGCCTCGACTGACTTCTCAACAAACTTAAAAAGCTCAAAAATAACTACACGAACCAGAAAAGGGAGGTGGGATGCAGCAGTTGTCGGCGATAAAGAGACTCCATTTTGACCGACTACATTCTGTGATTCCAACCGGGCCTGAACGCCACAGCCATGTTGGAGCTGATGCAGTCCACCGTACAGACCACCGATGCTGATCCTGGTAAGTTTTATTTCTCAAACACCCTGCTGTTGGCCTACTATGAATACGGTTGCTACGATAGTTTCACATCAATATTATGACATGAATATGACACCAGCTAACGTAGTACGAGCACAGGATCAGTGACAGAGGTTGGCAGTAGCTATTGTTTGCTAACCAGTTAGCTGCTGGTACGTTAACAAGCTATGAAACAATGTCTTATGAAACTTGAGCAAAGCAGCAGCAATATTTCATTATAAGACCTGTAATTAAAATCTCCCACGCTGTTACACATTGGTCATATTACTGAACTATATGGTAATCATTAAAATTTCCCTTGAAGAACCAACAAAACTGGTTGTTAACATTGTCATTAATACAAGTTAAAAAACTGATTCAAATGATCGAACTAACACAGAGTACTGGTAATGTGCATCTATTTTCATCATCTCAAGGTAAAATGCTGATTGCTCTGTGACTTTCCAGCTTTGCAGATGTGTAAATTCAATACATTCATTTCATATACACAGATTTTTTTTGGTGTTTTTTAGTTGTTGCTCAAATAAAACAAGGTCTTTAGCACTGTTGGAAGTTATTACAGGTATTTTTTGTAACACTTTATAACATTGTATGGACAAAATAATAAATCAATCAATGGAGAAAATGATTTGTAATGCAGATGCTATCAACAACATTTCTTCATTTTATTTAGTTGTTGGCCTTGGATGATGAAGTCCAGTTGCCAGGACTGCTACTCTGCAGCTTACCGGTCCCATCGTGCAGCTCCTCCTCTCAACAGACCAAATCAAGTAAGATTTGTTCAGGTTATGCTATCAACAAGATCAATATGTTAACTTTTGGCCATCCTAAAATCACAAAATACAACATTTACTTCAAGTTAACTGTGTTTATGAATATAGAAAATAATTACTAACAACTAATACCTTTTTCGGTGCATTTATGCAGGAAAAGGGAAGTAGGATGCTGCTGGGGATGTGCTGCAGTATCTGAACATCCTGAGGATGGATAAGAATTCAAACACCTTGGTTTGACTGATGGGACACATGATGTCGTTGCTGGAGCGACTGTCCCAGAAATATACTGCATTGTTCACTACTTTTGCCTTTTCAAAAAAAAAAAAAATCGTATTTTTTGTAAAATGTTTTACTTCTTAGTTATTTCAGTTCACTTGTATTTTTACTCTTGCACTTTGGGTGAATAAAAACAATTTTGTGCTGAGAAGTGCATGTTTTGTCTATTTTCTACAGAGACTTTATTCAGTGTTCAGTGCACACTTCTATGTGCCAACGTTGCTGGACTGCTACACATGCAGTGATGTACTGACACTTTACGGTGACAATGACGTGGCTCCAACTTGGCTCCTTGCTAATGGAAAAGCAAACCGTTTCTTAGGAGGCCCGAGATTTGAAGCAACTGAGCACCAGCACCAAACTAGTACCTGGTTCTTTTAGGTCAAAAGGAGGTATAAATGTTGCTGTACAATTCAATTTAATTCAGTTTTATTTATATAGCGCTAATTATAGTCAGATTGTCTCAAGATGCTTTACAGAACCCATATGCCTGACCCCCAGAGCAAGCCTCAAGGCGACAGTGACAAGGAAAACGCCTTTTTAACAGGGAAAAAAAAATCTTGAGTAGAACCCGGCTCTTTATGTGGGGGGACAACTTGAACAAGCCTCAGTAACCTTGAAGGACTTCATTTTATGTCAGTTACTCCTGGAGCACAGGGGAATATCTAACCCAAAGAAATCATTTTGTCATCTATCCTTTGGAATAAGTGCAACTAACAGTTTGATGGAGATTTTTCAAAAAGGTTGGAGGAAATCCCATGTTTGTCTTTTATGTTTGGTTCAAAGTGTTGGTGTACAACTTGAACAAGCCTCAGCAATCTTGAAGAAGTTCATTTTATGCCAGTTACTCCTGGAGCACAGGGGAATATCAAACCCAAAGAAAGCATTTTGTCATCTGTCCTTTGGAATAAATGCAACTGACAGTTAGATGGAGGTTTTTCAAGAGAATGAAAAGAGGAGAACACTCAGAACACTTAGATATGCCAGGAGAGGGAGAAGAATGTCCTGGGTTTGAGGTTTGGGAATCGAGCCGAACCCCTGATGACGGGCAGAGGGATGGAAGCCAGAATAGCAGATTCCCTCACATATGCCATCTGTCATATAAATATGTCCCAACACCAAATGGACATCACGAAGTCACAATGCTATTCAGAGTTGCATTCAGAGGGGATTTGGCAAGTCATGCTTTACTTAAACCGTTTGTTTTAGCTGTAACTGATAACAGAACTCAGCTGTTTTGAATGTATTTCCAATTAATTTGTTGCCTAAAGAAAGCACTCTTCACCTACATTATTGCATAAAGCAAACGGACTCAAGCCAGTGCATGCATGTTAAACAAGCTGCCCTAAGCCTTCATATAGAGCATGCATAACACATGATGGGTAAAAGATCTACCATTGCACCTAATTATCCATAAAGCAGGTCTGCAGATTCATTTTTAACCAACTGGCTCATTGATTAGTCCATAAATGTGGGAAAACAGTGGCAAAGGTTCATCACAAGAGCCCAGAATCACTGTAATGTTTTCAAGTGTCTTGTTTTGTCTGACAAGCAATTCAGTTTACAACAAAAAAAAAAATAGTGAGGAAAAAATCAAGTCAAATGATGTCAGTAGCACACATCATAAATAGAAAAAGTAGTCAAGGCACAGTCAGTCTGATGTGATAGAGGAGTTGTTTGAACACTGTGTATCCAGCAATACCTGTTTCATCCTATAGGAGGTCACAGGGGGCTGGGGCTGATCTCAGCTAACATTGGGCAAAAGGTATGCCACATCCTGCACAGGTTATCAGTCCATCACAGGGTTACACAGGCAACCAAGCACACTCCCTCTCACTCCTATAGCCAATTTAGAATCACCAGTTTACACACTATGCGTGTCTTTGGACTCTGGCAGGAAACTCCACAACAAAGAACACCAGCCATTCAATAGATTCATACCCAGGACCTTCTAGCTGTGAGGTGACAATGCTAACCACTGCATGACAGTGCCAAGGCTTTTTAGTCGTCAAAATGTATTTATTGAGATACCTACAAAATATTTCAATAAAGTAATTTGAGATGGAACTGAACTTCTCACAACTCATAGACATGTTTCAAGGGCTGACTTGCCAAAAAAGGTTGGAAATCACTGTTCAGCAAATTCAACTGTTGTGCCTTTCCATCAAGCAGAAACCTCCTGAACAAAGTGCCAAAAACTGCAGTTCCACAAAAGGTCACTTGAGGTTGGCTTCAAAGTGAGTCAATTCCCATAGACCCCTATGTTAAAATGTCCAACTTTTAGTAAAAATAAATATGCTAAAAAATAGTATAAAAAGATTTTTGTGAATTTGACTTCAATTCTGAAAATTAAGGGTGTGGCTATATTAATTGACAGATGTGTGCCGTCACAGAATGGTCCACTCATGCTCCTCCTCTTTGTTTTTATTTCTTTCTATTTTTGGATTAGCTGAGGATTACGAGGAGTAAGAAGGTTATGGCAACAACTGCTACAACTGGAGCAATACGCTGAGCTTCACCTACAGGTGACGTCAGCTTTCATCCATCTTTGTATACAATCTGTGGTGTCCAGTAACAATCTAAAGTCCAGGCAATGTCCCCTAAAAGTTGAAGAGATTTCTATAGCTGCATTACAGATATTCTGGACATAACAAACAACATAGTGATGATTTTGCTTTTCATAGAGTTGAGGACATTTAGAAACGGACCAAAAGGTTTAGACTTTTCTTGCATAGAGGAAATCTCTGGTCATTATCTGTCACCAAAGAACTAGTATCAGTGACCAAGGTATCCCTAGCCACTTCCTCCCGCTTATTCTAAGGGATCCAAAAGTGTTTCCAGACCAGAAGGGATATGTGGACACTCCAGCCTAATGTGGGTCTCCCTCATGGTCTTCTCCAGGTAGTGCAGGCCTTGAATACTTCTCTCTAAAAGTCTCTAAGTGTCATGGGGGTGGCTGTGGATCAGGTGGTAGAGCGGGTCGTCCAATGATCGAAGGGTCGGCGGTTCGATTCCAGCTCTCGCCTAGTCATGTGCTGCATGCCAAAGTTTCCTTGGGCAAGAACCCCGAATTGCCTACCAGTGACTGTTCCACTGGTGTATGAATGTATACTGACTGATGTTGCAGGTTGATTAGCAACCTGCACATTAGTGTGTGAATGTGTGTCTGGGTGAATGGGAGCAATTGTTGTAAAAGCACTTTGAGTACTCTGATGAGTAGCCATTTACCATTCATCCAGGTCAGATGGCTGGACCACCTCTGCTGGTGCTGAGCTGCATTCTAATGAATTCCTTGTTCTGTCCTGAGTTCATGGACCCCACAATGAACATTAACCACCTATATTTAATCTTCTTCTTTTAAGTTTGTTCTATGGCAGTGCTTACAGGCAACGCTGTAACATGTGTCAAATTTATACATTGATTGATTAAATTATGACATATATTACTACTTGACACAGCAGGTATCTGTCACACTGGAAGGTCAAACTGTCATAAAAATCATTACAATACATCCTTTGGACACCAAAAGCATTCACTTAAAATTTAATCTCAGTATGGCCAGCACATGCACTGATATGTTTCTCCTGTGTTGGCTGAATAAACTGGCTGACATACCTTTGTCAGAATTGAAAAAAACATTCACAAAAATGTGATTTTTCATATAAGTGTTGCTTCAGTAGAAACTTAGTTAGATAATGGCTGCCTGTACTGCAGCTCTCCATCTTCATACAATGAAAACAGCCTAGCTACCAATTATTTGACTGTTTAGAAAGAGCTTTGTCTTCATCCTAATAATGGTGTTTCACTGTAAAATGTTTGTCCAGCTGATTCATTTTGCCGCAACACACAAAGGAGTCAAATGAAAATGAATCATGAAACATGAAAATTCTCCAAAATGAACTGTCGCTTGTAACACTCCGTAACATGACTCTGCATCAGGACTTTCCATGAGTCACACAAGAAGCCAGTTAACCAGAGCACAGGGTAAAGCATTTTACCAAATGTTACTGGTGGGGTCATGATTCGTATTTCTCATGAAAGCCTGAAAACAAAAGCTGGAGAAAAGGAACCACCAAGGCTGCAGTCTTTCCACACATTAGAGCCAAAACTAATCAGAGCGACTGGTAAGCACTGAGGCTCCAGAAATCACTCTGCCAAGACGAAGACGTTTGGTGAACTTGGGTTTGGGGTTGATTTGTCAGATGGTAAAAACAGATGGGTGATCTCAGAGGAAATGAAAGGACCAAAACATGTAGTCAAGAAATGGAGATGAAAGTAGAGAACAGGAGGCAGGAAATTCTTTTCTATCCATCTCAGTATGAGAACTCTATAGATTCATAGCAGTTTACTGTTGGCTGAAAGTAAAAGGTTGTAAAAACCTTTTCTGTTTTTTTTTTTTTTTTTTTTTACAAAGTATGTTTTTATTGGCGCACTGTAATGAATGTTCAGACACACTTTAATATATAGGATGAGCTAGCTTCAAAATAGGGCTGCACAGTGGAATAGTGGTTAGCACTTTCGCCTTGAAGCAAGAATCCCGGTTCGAATCCCAGGGTGGGCCTGGGATCTTTCTGCATGGAGTTTGCATGTTCTCCCTGTGCCTGCGTGGGTTTTCTCTGGGTACTCCGGCTTCCTCCCACAGTCCAAAAATATGCTGAGGTTAACTGATAACTCTAAATTGCCCGTAGGTGTGATTGTGTGTCTGTATATGTAGCCCTGTGAGAGATTGGCGACCTGTCCAGGGTGTCCCTGCCTTCGCCCGAGTCAGCTGGGACAGGCTCCGGCACCCCCTGCGACCCTAATGAGGATAAAGCGGTGTACAGAGAATGGATGGATGGATAGCTTCAAAATACCGATAATATTCAAGCTGGAGCGCAAAACTTTTACATCTAAATGAACATCTGTTACATTCAACCCAACAAGTTTACGCAATGCCTGTCAGCACCAGTTAAATCTCTCTGTGAGTTGCTGTCTATCAGAGATTTAAATATGCTTCTTGTCGCGACATTCACATTTGGCACACCAGTAACATTGCTTTTTACATTTACCAGCAAAGACTGGTGTGCCAGAGCTAGAGTAACCATCATGATGGAGTCGGCTACAGGAGCTAGGAGTAGAGTGGAAATTCCTAGCAAGAAAAGTTTAAAATCCTCCATACAACAAAGAAGTTTTATTTGAAGGACTACAGTCTGAAAAGAAAGCAATTGACAGTAAGGTACATGTCATAAGCAGATGTCCATTGTGTCTGTGTGATTACTCTCGCTGCCACAAGGGGGAGACAGAAAATCCACACTACAGGTTTAATTAGTTATTTCTTTTAATTTCCATCTGAATAAAGAGCACTAAATTTAGTAAGTAACAGCATCACGATTGTGAAGCCTTAATGAATATTGGCCAACATACATGCAGAGAAAAATAATGGAATGTATGTGCTTTTTCTCAAATATTATACTGAAGTCCATATTATTATTATTTGGCATTTCCATGTGCTGACTATGTAATCAACAGATTACTCTGTTTCAGTGGGAAATATGGCATTTTTAAACTCCACATATTTATTTCATAGTAGTAGTTGCACATTACTTTGGTTATTAAATAATAAACATTGGACTAATTTATAAATTCCCATATATTATCATAGTGTAGATTTTAGCTTTGCATACCCTCACAGGTGTTTTAATGACCTTGCTGATGCTAATGTACCCATTAAGGAACTAAACCTACACATTATATAGTGCACATATTTACTAATAACTCCTGACAATCACAAAATGTGTCTTAATTATATATTACCACTAATACAGTTTAGATTTCTCTGAATTACACAAAAGTTCCCCCTCATTCCTCTTCCCAACCACCCTATCCCCACTACCCATGCCAAGAAAAAGTATTTTATACATCATATACATTTTTTTTTCTAATATTGCTTCTGGTGCTGTAACTTGTGAGATGAACAAAGAAACTTCAACAACCTGCACCCCAGTCTCACTTCTCCTTTCATGCCATGCAGTGATCTTCTACAAAACCTGGCATGTGATTTTCTGTAGCAATGCATTTCATAAGATGTCAATAAACTGTATATAATTATCACAATAAATGGATCTTTTTAGTGGAAGCTGTGTCTCTGGTTATCCTCAGCCACCAGAATTCCTCAGTGAAAACGTGAAGTCAGAGCATACTGCACATGACAATCTTCAATAATCTTTTATCAGCTTGTTTCACTGCACAGCTTAATGCACAAAATCCTGAAATCCTGTTACCCAATCAAGACTCCCAGCTCAAGCTTTTGATCTTCAACCCCAGACACTTTGACCCTCTGTCTCTCTGTGAATTGCAGACTGAAAAGAACATGCTCCCATAAACAGAAAAGAACTTTTTATAGACGACTGTGATGAACTTAAATCCAGCTGTTCACACTGACATTCCTCAAAAACCATGACCTCCCGTGTTGTTGGCTTTTCCAACTATTTACTGTAAGTCATTATGACTCAGAGGCATCTGCTAAAGGACTGAAACACCACCTAAATTGAACCTTTAATGTTCCTGTTTCAATCGATGCACAGATTTCCCTGATGGGTAAACACACCTTTCACAGAGTTCAAAAAACCATTGCTGTACATTTGATTTCTAAATGAGAGAAGTTTCTCCCTTGCGAGGTTTTTGTTAAGAGTGAGCCAACATTCCTTGCATGGCAGGGCACCCCTTCCTCCTCCCCCTTCCTGTATCACCCAAAACACTCAAGCCATGCTGTAACACCAGGGTTGCCGCCTCCCTCAGTTAAAAATACACTTCATCTTCCGCTTTGTGCAGCAAAACAAAAGCTACAGGAAAGTTGGACCTTATCTTTCAGCTTGATAAAAATAAAAGCTTTCACCAGTTGGCTGGTACAACAGTTTAAGAGCTCACCTGTAGATGCTGGGGTCTCTTCTTTGGGGATCACAGCAGGGGTCATGGTGGCCCTGTGCATAGGACAACCTGCATTCATTCCCTCTTTCAGTGTGAAACACAAGGCAGCCATCCACTCTTATATACAGCCCAGAGGGGAGAGGGGAGGGAGGAGAAAGCGTCACTACCACAACACAGCGATTAGAGAGCAAAAGAGAGGGAGGGATGAGAGGCATAGAACCAAAGTAAAAAGAGAGAGAGGTTTTAAATCCCTGTGAGTTGTCTGAGCTCCTCTGAGGTCTGATCCTCTCTGAAAGAAAAGTCTGGGCCCATCCACTTCAATCACTCTCATACATAGACGTAAACACACAGACCTCGACGACTGCCTCTGTTAATATGGTATGTATGTGTTTGTCTGTGTGCATGTGCATGTGTAAGTATTTTTAAATTAAAAATAGATATTTAATGTACATTTTAACTAACCATTAACTGAACGTATAATGAAGTGCAGTTTAACAAATCTCTAGATCTACAATTCAATCAGTTTGCACACCACTGGACAAATGTATCCATGTGCACTGTAATTTTTTATTTCATGAACTTGAAGTGATGTCCCTGATTCTAAGTGTACAGTATGCTGTGCAGCAAAAAAAAAAAAAAAAAAAAAAAAATCATTTATTATCATTATATAGTTTATATAGTTATATAGTTTGTTAATTTAAACAAACTCAAGTCTGTCAGCTGACAAGATGATTTTAAGAACCTTAAAATTCCTGAAGTGTATGTTACAGGATTAGGTCAGCCCTATTTCCACAGCACTGTCTCAGTGCTTGAGAGTAGTCCAGCTGCAGCCTCACTATCATTCTGCGACAGAGAAAAATGTGCTTGTTTCTATCTCTTTAAACCAATTATTTACTAGCAAGGACCACACCATCAATGAGATGTACACAATTGTCTGCTAATTGAGAACAAGTGGGATGTTGATTAGGTGTGAGGAAGGCTGTGTGGGGAAGGCTTTATTGAGGATCAGTGGTGACTCTTGAGCTGGGACTCCCTACCTAAGAGAGGCAGAAGAAGACTGAGGGAGGGTGGGGCACAGCAAACAAAAACACACAGGTATGCAGAGCAGGCTAACATTAATAGACATATGACAGGGAGGGAGTGTTTTGAGGTGTGGCTCCTGAACTAATTATTTTATCTCCATCAGTCGTCTTGAGAAGTGCTAATCCCAGGTTGCAGCAATGGTTCCCCTGCAAAATAGCATCATGAGAAGTGTTCTGTTGGAAAGAAATAGACCTCACAGGTTGATTATTTTTGTTTATTTCAGTCTGACTTGAAAACACAGTCTTTCATGGATCATGCAAAAAATTATGGCTGGGACTTTAACATGTTAATTTTGATTAATTCATTACAGAAAAAAAAACACCTTAAACAAATAACGCATTTAATCACACCTTTCTCAGTAACCTCATTTCTGGCACACTGGTAATACACATGCACAGTTCAGCCCAGTAGGTTGTGGTAATGCACTTAAAATCTGTTGTCCAGCTGAAGAAGATGCACAGGACATGGTGTCAGCGCACAAGAATGTTTAGTTGACAGTGAAGAAAGATGAGACCACATTGAGCTTATTGGTCTGGTGGACCAACATGGCACTTCGGTCACAAACTTTCTCTTTTATTGCAACATCCATTCATCCATCCATTCTCTATACATTGTTTTATCCTCACTAGGGTCGCGGGGGGTGCTGGAGCCTATCCCAGCTGACTTGGGCGAAGGTAGGGGACACCCTGGACAGGTCGCCAGTCTGTCGCAGGGCTACATATACAGACAAACAATCATACTCACACCTACGGGCAATTTAGAATCAGAATCAGAATCAGAATCAGAATCACTTTATTCATCCCCGAAGGGAAATTCAGTTGTCAGGGTTCTTATCTGTTTAATTTTGAATTAAATAGCCTGACTGCTGATGGCAAGAAAGATTTCCTAAATCTTTCAGTCTTGCAACGCAGGGATAGGAGCCATCCACTGATGTTTCGTTGTTCGTGGAGGCAGATGTGAAGTGGATGATCCATGTTTGTCAGAATGGCCTCCATCTTGCTCAGTGCCCGTCTCTCCACCTCATCCTCCAATGTGTTCAATCCGATTCCAACCACAGAGCCAGCTTTTTTAATCAGTTTGTTAAGACGCCTTGCATCCTTCTGTTTTATGCTTTCCCCCCCTAGCAGACTGCAGCATAAAATAGGACACTTGCTACCACAGACTGATAAAACATCTGCAGCATCTTACTGCAGATGTCTAGTGATCGAAGTCTTCTGAGGCAATAACGTCGGCTCTGGCCCTTTTTGTAGATAAAGTCTACGTTTGTAGACCAGTCCCACTTATTATCAAGGTGGACACCTAAATATTTATATGATGTCACCATCTCGATGTCCACGCCAGAAGTGTTCACTGGCTGAAGAGGGGGTTTGGATCTGTGGAAATCTATGATCATTTCCTTTGTCTTTGAGGCGTTGAGTAGCAGGCAGTTTTTGTGACTCCAGTCACTGAAGGCACTTATCAGATCTCTGTATTCAGCTTCATGTCCATTTCTGATACATGCCACGATAGCAGTGTCATCAGAGTATTTCTGAATGTGGAAGGACTCAGTGCTGTATTTGAAGTCAGATGTCTACAGAGTGAACAGGAATGGAGCCAGGACTGTTCCTTGTGGAGCCCCAGTACTACTCATTAATGTCCCAGAAACACAGTTCCCCAGCCTGACAAACTGCGGCCTTCCTGTCAGGTAATCTGTAATCCATGAAACACAGGAAGGATCCACTCCCATCTCTGTGAGCTTGTCTTTGAGGATGGTGGGTTGGATGGAGTTGAATGCATTTGAATAACCAAAGAACATGATTCTCACATAAACTCCAGGTTCCTCCAGCTGAGACAGAGCATGGTGAAGCATGAAGAGGATGGCATCATCCACTCCAATGTGTTCTTTGTAAGCAAACTGCAAGGAATCGAGTTTTTCTTTGACCTCAAGCCTCAGGAGACGTAAAACCAGCCGCTCCAGAGTTCTCATGATGTGTGAGGTCAGGGCAATAGGTCTATAGTCATTTAGTTCAGCCGGACATTTGATTTTTGGTACTGGTACGATACAGGATGTTTTCCATAGAGCAGGCAGACTCAGGTTGAAGATCCTGTGGAGAGGTTGACACAGTTGTGCAGTACAGTCTTTAAGCAGTCTTGGACAGACACCATCTGGGCCAGCTGCCTTCCCAGAGCAAAGTCTCTGAAGCTCCCATCACCCCTGTCTCTGTGACAGAGATGGTGCTGGAACGGAAGTGGCTGCAACTGTGGAGACGTGTAGGAGATGGAGGAGAAGAAGGAGGAGCTATAGTGGAGATTTCCATATGTTGAGGAGAAGAAGGAGGAGTAGCAGTGGAAGTAGGTGTGTCCACAGTGTCAAATCTGTTGAAGAACAAGTTGAGTTCGTCAGCTCTTTCTACATCACCCACTATTTGCTCCCTCCTCTTTTTATTGTTGTGTCCAGAGATGGTATTGATTCTTCTCCACACATCACGGATGTTACTGTATTGAAACTTCCTCTCTATCTTCTTTTTGTATTCCATCTTTGCCACTTTCAGTCTCCTCTTCAACTCATGCTGCACTTCTTTGAGCCGTTCTTTGTCACCATCTCTAAAAGCTTGTTTTTTCTGGTTGAGGATTGCCTTTATGTCGTTTGTGATCCATGGTTTGTTATTGGGGAAACAGTGAACAGTCTTTGCAGGTATGACTGTGTCTCTACAGAAGTTGATGTATTCAGTAAAACAATCAACCTGTCTGTCAGTGTTCATACTGTCCTCATCTGTTTCCAGGAGCACATTCCAGTCTGTTGATTCAAAGCAGTCCCTTAGAGCTTCACTAGCTTGAGGAGTCCATTTTCTGATTTGGACTTCAGTTGCAGGCTGTCTCAGCACACAAGGTTTGTAACAGGTCTGCAGGTAAACCAGGTTATGATCTGACCTGCCCAGTGGTGGTAAGGCAGTAGCTCTTGTAAGCTTATTTGACATTAGCATAAGCAGGTCTGGGGTTTTATTCTCTCTGGTAGGGCAGTTAACAAACTGTGTAAATCCAGTAAGGTGAGAGGAGAGGCTGACATGATTGAAATCTCCTGATATTATTACAAGTGCCTCAGGATGTTGAGTCTGTATCCTAGCAGCAGTATCATGCAACACATCACATGGAACCATGTCAGTTGCTTTGGGTGGAATGTATACAAGTATTGTTATGATGTGACTGAACTCCCTTGGGACATAATATGGTCGAAGTCCAACTGCCAACTCAACATCTGGACAACCCAACTTCTCCTTAACCGTTATGTGTGAGGAGTTGCACCATCTCTGGTTAACAAATAAAGCCAGACCTCCTCCTTTCGTCTTGCCACTAGCTTTAGCATCTCTGTCTGACCTTATGAGGGTAAAGCCAGGTAGATCCACTGTTGAGTCTGAGTTGTTTTGATTCAACCAGGTCTCAGTAAAACACAGGAGACTGCATTCACGGTATGTTTTGTCCGTCTTCACCATTGTCTCCAGCTCGTCACTTTTGTTTGGCAAAGAGTTCACGTTTCCCATGATGACTGATGGAAGAAAGGGCTTGTGTCTCCATTTCCTAGCCTTCACCTTTGCACCAGCACAGCAACCACGAAAACACCTCAAGATGTCCACTGGAATTGGATGTTGCAGTCCAGATTTGTTCTGTCTCAATGAAAAAAGCTCCTCTCTTGAATAGATTCTTCTCCCAGCAGAAACCTCCATCAGCAGTCGATAAAACATGACAAAATATTTTAAAAATACAGCAAAAATACAGCAAAAAACTGAAAACAGTTAAAAGACACCAAACTTTGCAGCCACTTTCACAGGCGCAGGTTCTGGAATGTTTAGAGCAAATTTAGAGTGATTAATTAACCTCAGCATATTTTTGGACTGTGGGAGGAAGCTGGAGTGCCCGGAGAAAGCCCATGCATGCACAGGGAGAACATGCAAACTCCATGCAGAAAGATCCCAGGCCCAGGCTGGGATTTGAACCAGGGATCTCCTTGCTGCAAGGCGAAAGTGCTAACCACTACGGCACTGTGCAGCCCACTATTGCAACAACAGTTCAGCAAAAAGTATTTCTGAAAGCATTTGAGGTTAGAAATAAGCTGCTGAATCCATCCTCACACTAGTTCAATGATGGCCAGACCTCCACTCCCCTGCATTGAATTTGCGTAAGTGAAATAGACACATAGAAAATGAATGGGATGTGAGAAACTTACCTCCTGTGGACACTTATGACAGTCCTGGTATCCTGCCATCCCATAATACAGTGTTTCTCAATTGGTGGGTCACAGACTAGTTTTTAGTGTGTATATATATATATATATATATATATATGTATATATATATATATATATATACACAGTGGGTACGGAAAGTATTCAGACCCCTTGAAATTTTTCACTCTCTGTGTCATTGCAGCCATTTGCCAAAAGCCTAGAGCTCAAAATTCTCCTTGGTGGAGGTGCACTTCTATGTAAGGAACAGAAAACAACAGGTCTCATGCAAGAACTCCCCATGTGTACATATGCATTGTCATCTAGAACACATAAGTAGAAATGGTAAGCAATCAGTGGAAACAATCAATTTGCAACAAATTGACTCAATGCTAATGTGCCATTGTGGGTTTACAGTGGGTACGGAAAGTATTCAGACCCCTTGAAATTTTTCACTCTCTGTGTCATTGCAGCCATTTGCCAAAACCAAAAAAGTTCATTTTATTTCTCATTAATGTACACTCAGCACCCCATCTT